>NW_019396804.1:21357-33649 GCF_000591075.1 Eurytemora carolleeae | reverse complement strand
TATATCTAAGTAAATGGATTGATTGGTGGGTTAATTGATGAATGGATTGATTGGAGGGTTAATTGATGAATGAATTGATTGGAGGATTAATTGATGAATGGATTGATTGGCCGGTTGGTTGTTGATAAATAGAATATTAATGGTGGATTTATTGATCGATTAATTAATAAATTGATTATTTGTGGTGGATTAATTGATTGATACCTGGTTCGTCTTCATCTGGATCAAAGTCTTCCTCTGAACTATCTCCACTTCCTTCAGACTGGGCAAACTCCTGTACAAGTGTACTGTGTAGTTCACGGGGTCATTAAAAACATTCAGGGTATATAGTAGTGTACTGAGGAGTACAATCTTCAATTGTACTTGTAACATGTTTATTGAACACATTTTAATATTATCCTTTTATAACTAATAAAATTAAAGTAGATAATTGAATAATTATGAGGAAAATGAATGTTAAATAGAATATATTTTTTTAAATAAATAAATAACATTAAACATTTCTACCTCGTAGTCGAATGCTACTCCAAAGATATCTTCGGCCAGCTGACGTTGGGAATCGTCGAAAATATGCTTTTTTCGACTTTTCTTCCGCTCAATCGGCTTTCCTTCTTCGTCCACTATAAAGTCCTAAAACATCAGATACATAATTATCTTAGTGAATCGGATATGCCACTCTTTTAAATGGAAAGTTGTTTAAAAATAACATCGTCGACTGTTCCCTTCAGACACAAAAAAGCTCTTATTATTACATAAGCCCGACACTTTTTTTCGGGGTCAAAATTTGTGTAAACTGTAAAAAGAGAAAATGTTTTCAAAATTGTTTATGCTCAACATTTATTTTTGACTCTGACAGAAAATGTATACAAAAAAAAACTAAAAACGAAACAAAAACGAACGTATTATAAATTAATCGTTTTTGGATCGCTTACAATTTTTCATTAAAAATAAAAATATTGCATAGTTTAATATAGAAAACTTGGACAGAATACAGTTTTGAAATTTTGTAAAAAATGTTTAAAACCGATTAACAACACTATACCTGTATCCCGTCATCACTTTCTACAGAACCAGATCTAGCCCTGTAAACAATTTTTTTTTATATCTAAGTAAAATGATTATATTTTGTATTCTTTTTATATTATGTTGCTTAAACATCAAATCAAATCAAATCAAATCAAATCAAATCAAATCAAATCAAATCAAATCAAATCAAATCAAATCAAATCAAATCAAATCAAATCAAATCAATTCAAATCAAATCATATCACCTGCTTGATCTCTCTGGATCCGGGAGTTCGTCATCTGAACCACTAGCATCTCTTCTACTCTCATCTTCAGACTCGTCCGAGTCCATTTTCTGGATCCTAAAATAATTCAAACTTCATGATGGCGGAAAAAATAAAATGGCGGATATAAAATTCAGAATGGCTGATGTAAAATTCAAGATGGCGGATATGAAATTCTTACAAAATGGCGAATGTAAAATTTAAGATGGTGGATATAAAATGCAAGAAGGCGGATATAAACTTTCAGATGGCGGACAAAATAAAATGGCGGATTTGAAATTCAAGATGGCGGTTAAAAAATTCAAGATGGTAGATAAAAAATTAAAGATGTAGATGGAATTATAAAAATGTGGATTTAATTTAGAAAATTGTGGAAGCAAACTGCAAGGTTCTACAGTTACAAAAAAAGATTAAAATTAGTCGTGATAAAATTCAAAATGTCTGTTTGAAATTCAACAATAAAGATTATTCGATTAATTTTTTTGAAAATATATGTCAAGTCATATCTAAAAAACTTGAAATGGCTGACCTTGATCGTTTCTTCTGAAACTTGACTCCAAGGTTCTCCTGAATGAGATCCATATCGTCATCATCTGTTTACAACCAGATAATCACCTTATTTTCGGATATCTTACAAAAATCAAAACCATAAAAAAATCGAAACGAAAAAAAACATTTGATAGATCTGGTTCTAACTGAATAAAGCTGTTCAACAATAATAAATAGATAAAACTAGAATAATAATAACTTAAATAAACTGGAATCATAATAACTTGATAAAACTGGGATAATATTAACTGAATAAAACTGGAATAATAATAACTAGATAAAAATGCAATAATAATGACTAGATAAAACTGGATTAATTATTTGATGCAACTGGATAAAACTGGAATATCTGGTTTCCTAAATCTGAACCCTCAGAACGGGATTTGGATCTGGAGCGGGCTTTAGATTTAGATCTGGACCTGCAAACATCGAACATAGTTAGAAAATTATCTTGAGTACAATACAAAGGGCATTTTACCAAAGATATATTTCCACATATATACCCAAAGACATCTTTTCACAAATATACCCAAAGACATCTTCCCACAAATATACCCAAAAGCATCGTTCCACAAATATACCCAAAGACATCTTTTCACAAATATACCCAAAGGCATCTTCCCACAAATATACCCAAAGGCATCTTTCCACAAATATACCCAAAGACATCTTCCCACAAATATACCCAAAAGCATCGTTCCACAAATATACCCAAAGGCATCTTTCCACAAATATATCCAAAGGCATCTTTCCACAAATATACCAAAAGGAACATATTCTTNTCAAGAGACTCTCTAATTCACAACGGTACCTTTATTAGCTTTTTCTGATCAAGATAACCGATTATTTTCAATTGTGGTTTCTCTTTATTATATACACTGAACAGTACAAATATACCCAAAGGCATCTTCCTACAAATATACCCAAAGGCATCTTTCCACAAATATACCAAAGGCATTTTCCCAGAAAAATACCCAAAGGCACTATCCCAAAGTAAATTTCCAAAGGTATTTCCTAAAGGGTAAATTTTTAAAATACGTTTTCCTAAAGGTAGTTTTTCAAAGGTAGTTATCCAAAGACAGATAATTTCCTGAAGGAATTTCACAACGGCACCATTTAACGGTGGATAAATGAGAAATTCTAGTTTTACTGGTTGAAAATTAATTATTTTTGATTGTGGTTTAATAGTCACCGTGATATGCGGATTTATGCTTAGGATCCGGACCCGTTGGATTCGCAAGATTTTGGCAGAAATATGCGGATCCACGGATCCGGATCCAAGGGGTAAAATATCAACCAAAAACTGCAAAAAAAAAACTTGCAAAAAAACTTTTTTACTCCTAAAACCAGAGAGGGGGGGAATACCTAGAACCGGATCTTGAGCCTGATCTGGATCCTGACCCAGATCCGGATTCAGATCTTTTCCTCCTTCTCTTCTTCTTTCTTCTCTTTCGAGACCTATCCTCTTCTTCCTCTTCATCCTCATCCTAATTAGAAGATATTCTTGGAAATAGATAAAAAAATCCGCAAAATTTTAAAAACAGAAATGGCGGCTTGAAGACAACAAAAAACTCAATTTGTTACAAGAAAAACATTAAGCAGTTGCCTTGTGTTTACAAAGGTGACAATTTGTTATTTGGAGGTATTTCTAATTTTTCATTGTTGTTTTGAGATATAAGCTCAAGTTTTGTAACCCCAGAAAATATGAGGAGTAAACCTGTATTTGAAAATAAATCCATCTCCCATTATTATTGCAACAGTAGGTTAAAAACTATGTTTAAAATTATATTAACCCTTATATACCTGACTCATCATTATAGTCCCCTCTGGTAGCTGTGCATCAGGGTCTGCCAATAAACAATCCGTCTGATAAACTTGCATTTTCTCAAACAATCTTTTCATGTTTCTTTTCCTAAACAATTCAAATCTATAATTCCTAATTAAAGGGACTGTAAGCGTAATTCCTAATTAAAGGGACTGTTTCATTGAGGGTATCTGTATATGTTTATGGTTAACAGGAGAACTGATTAATGTAATGTTAATTGGGAATTCTAAATATAACTAATAGGCATTACAGGGGGCAGTGAATTTTAAAAGGGGCTATTTTTGACAAAACAAGAAAATATATACTGGGAAGGGGGGGTTACCTATTCTGTAGTTGGCACCATTTTTCATCCATGTGATAAACTCTCCACAGTGCATTAATATCAGACAGCTCGGGGTGAACATATTCTTTCCTAATTTTTTAAAATTAACCAAATAAATAATAACAAAACTTGATTTATTCATATTTGTTTAATTTTTGAAGCTTTGAGAAAGCTATAAAAGGAACCTAGATGTAAAAAGTAAAAATTTAATCTACCTTTAGAAAACTATGAATGGAATCTACCTATAGAAAGCTATGAATGAAATCTACCTAAAGAAAGCTATGAATGGAACCTACCTAAAGAAAGCTATGAATGGAATCCACCTATAGAAAGCTATGAATGGAGCCTACCTATAAAAAGCTATGAATGGAACCTACCTATAGAAAGCTAATTGAAATCTACCTATAGAAAGCTATGAATGGAACCTACCTAAAGAAAGCTATGAATGGAATCTACCTATAGAAAGCTATGAATGAAATCTACCTATAGAAAGCTATGAATGGAACCTACCCATAGAAAGCTATGAATGGAACATGGCTATAAAAACTATGAATGGAATCTTCCTTAGAAAGCTATGAATGAAACATGGCTATAAAAACTATGAAAGGAATCTACCTATAGAAAGCTATGAATGGAACCTACCTATAAAAAATAAGAATGGAATCTACCTAAAAAACTATGAATGGAATCTACCTATAGACAGCTGTGAATCCTACATATAGAAAGCTATAAATAGAACCTGTCTTAAGAAAGCTATGAATGGAACCTACCTATAGAAAGCCATGAGTGGAACCTGTCTTAAGAAAGCTACAGGGTGGCCAAAACTTTTTTGAACCCATCCGTACAAAAATCCGTACATTTTCAGAAGAAATCCGTACAATCCGTACAATTTTCGAAAAACAATCCGTACAATCCGTACAATTTTTTTTTAAAAATCCGTACAATCCGTACATTTTTTTAAATCGGATCCATTTTTTTCCAGTGCGGATCCAGGATATCCGCATCAAAATTAAATGGATCCTAAGCACTGGTCAGAAGTAAACTCTTTGCAGGATTGAAAAAGAAAGAGGTTTAAGAGGTACCAAGAGTTATAAATTTGACATAGCACGTGATCTACAGTCCCTTTATGAAAAATTCATTAATAGACTTGGTTGACGATGCACTACGAAGAGAGGGGGGGAATACCTAGAACCGGATCTTGAGCCTGATCTGGATCCTGACCCAGATCCGGATTCAGATCTTTTCCTCCTTCTCTTCTTCTTTTTCCCTTTGTGGAAGCTCTTGTTGCGCCTCTGAATATTACAAACTGATTTACCGCAATAAAGTCTTTCATTTCTTCCATTGCCTTCTCCTCATCCTCATCCTCTTCATCATCTGAACATATAAAGTAGAAATCTCTGATTGTCTGTTAGATAGTATGCCCGATCTTAACTCAGACACCCCTTAACAGCTTAGTTTTAAATTTTGATAGGATATCTCGTTAGGTCCACAAGATTGTTCTTAGCTTGGTTTTTAAAATATGAATTCCCTAATTTTGCGAAATAACCCATTAGCTTAGTGTATGTGGTGGTGGTGGGGGATGGGAAAACGAGAAAAAGTGGGGATAAATTTGAAACAACATGTTTAAAATATTTGTTACATATTTTAGAATCAAACTTATCAATCATCTATTAAGATATGGATTGTTTAAATCATAAATGTTTAAACCTAGTAAGCAGTTCAATCCTAGAGTAAAACTTTTGGACCCACTCCCCCCGCCCCTTCATCAAAAAACATACATGAAATATATTCAGTACTATACTAGGGTTATGTTAAATTAAAACAACTGCTGGGCCGAGCGCCGAGGCCAGAACAGGCAAGGGGGCCCAAGTCATACTTAAACCTTTGTACATTTTTTAAAGGGGGGGGGCGGGGGTACGAAAATCCATCAACAAGATTTTATCCAGTAAAAAGCCGATCCCCTCCCCCCTCCATTAGTTAAATAGTTAGTAAACAAGATACTCTGTAAGTAGTAATCTCTGTTCGTTTGTTTTGTTGTATGACCGATCAAAACTCATGAACACCTTGAACGATTTGCCTCATATTTTGATTTGGGAACGGAGAGAACCACGGGAATGTTATTAGTCTGGTTTTGAGATTCTAAGATGAGTAAATCGACGTTTATAGGGAAAAATAGCTAAAATCGTATTTAAAGACCAAGCGCTGGTAAACGGCGGGAGTAACTATGAGTCTAACCTTGGTAACGCTTGATTCTCAAGCTGGGTCTGTCCTAGAGAACCAATTTTGTGCATGATTTCAGCAAAATTATTATTTTAGGGTTAAGTTAGGTTCAGACAATATCTGGGCCGAGCGCGGCTGCTANATGGGTCCAAAAATCGTTCTCTAGGAAATAACCCTCAAGCTTGTGAGATCATGTAAACTTGGATTAAACCCAATCTGGAATAGAACTTTTTATTCACCTGAGCTGTCGTCCAACGCGCGTTTCTTATTCTTCCGTGCCTGAATGGCATCCTCATCACCTGAAAGAAACGCACACATTTAAAAATCGGAGAATTACAATAATAGAAATTATTGATTTCTTACCGGACACTTCTTCCTCGCTCTCCACGGCCTCTTCGTCCATAAAATCGGCCATTTTCCCGCTGAAAGTTAAATATTAAAGAATGGAAAACAATCTTAAGTAAATGCAATATTTTTAAGAGTTAGAACAAAGAATACTGCATGTGAAATTCTTTCATTTATCGTTTTGTTTAATAATTAAATTACAAATGCGTGGTATATTTAAAATTAAAGCGTCTCAAATAAACTGTTTAGATTAGAAATTTCTCAAGCGCAGTAACTTTTTCAAACAATGCCGCAAACTATTTTAAGACTAAGCTGTTTAAAGGGGTACATCCACAAATTATTTTTTTTGCTTCGTAATCTGTAATCAGTTTCGATATAAAGAGAGGTTTAGTAAATGTATCAAATTTCTTTTTAAATGATAATAAACTATTTTGTTTTATATTTATTGAAACTTTTAGCACACGACCCTTTAAGCTAAAATCAGTTGTCTTTGTAATTTTTCTCCAAACTCGCTTCATGATTCATTGATTTTCGGGTT
This sequence comes from Eurytemora carolleeae, assembly GCF_000591075.1. Classification (NCBI taxonomy): domain Eukaryota; kingdom Metazoa; phylum Arthropoda; class Copepoda; order Calanoida; family Temoridae; genus Eurytemora; species Eurytemora carolleeae. Next base: position 26,561 of record NW_019396804.1, on the reverse strand, counting down.
ATTTTATTTTACAATGTTTTTTTTACCTGCAATCGATATAAATAAACTTTTTATTAATTATCGAATTAAGTCGGAACCCTGAAGGCTGAAAACTTCAAAGTAAAAAGTGAGTTAAAAACTGCTAAGCTGCCATTTTCAAGTGCTGGTAATTGTAAGGCTTAACAATTCGCCATAAATAATGTCGTATAATTTGAATACAATGAATTTTTAACTACGCAATTTCGCCGAAGAATGAAAGTTGCTCTAACGTTTTGACTAAAAACATAAAAGTTCCGGAAGGTCACGACAATCACTGTGCGGGTGTGCACGACGCGATCCAACAAGTATTTTGAAAGTTAAGAAGGCCAGGATCTTTCTGGGCCCCCGCCACCCCCTCCCTATGGTCAGTCTCAAAGCCTCAGCATGACCTAGATTTCAACTATTTTCATCTAAATTTATATTTTTTGTATTTTTAGAATTAATTTATGTTAAGACAATTTTCAGGCCGAGCGTTGCATCTAGGAGGCTAGGGGGCCGAGGATAGCGTCCACAAGGCACTATCCCAAAGTAAATTTCCAAAGGTATTTCCTAAAGGGTAAATTTTTAAAATACGTTTTCCTAAAGGTAGTTTTTCAAAGGTAGTTATCCAAAGACAGATAATTTCCTGAAGGAATTTCACAACGGCACCATTTAACGGTGGATAAATGAGAAATTCTAGTTTTACTGGTTGAAAATTAATTATTTTTGATTGTGGTTTAATAGTCACCGTGATATGCGGATTTATGCTTAGGATCCGGACCCGTTGGATTCGCAAGATTTTGGCAGAAATATGCGGATCCACGGATCCGGATCCAAGGGGTAAAATATCAACCAAAAACTGCAAAAAAAAAACTTGCAAAAAAACTTTTTTACTCCTAAAACCAGAGAGGGGGGGAATACCTAGAACCGGATCTTGAGCCTGATCTGGATCCTGACCCAGATCCGGATTCAGATCTTTTCCTCCTTCTCTTCTTCTTTCTTCTCTTTCGAGACCTATCCTCTTCTTCCTCTTCATCCTCATCCTAATTAGAAGATATTCTTGGAAATAGATAAAAAAATCCGCAAAATTTTAAAAACAGAAATGGCGGCTTGAAGACAACAAAAAACTCAATTTGTTACAAGAAAAACATTAAGCAGTTGCCTTGTGTTTACAAAGGTGACAATTTGTTATTTGGAGGTATTTCTAATTTTTCATTGTTGTTTTGAGATATAAGCTCAAGTTTTGTAACCCCAGAAAATATGAGGAGTAAACCTGTATTTGAAAATAAATCCATCTCCCATTATTATTGCAACAGTAGGTTAAAAACTATGTTTAAAATTATATGTAAATCCCAGCAGAAATTGATGGTAAATCCCAGCAGAAAGTGATGGTAAGTCACAGCAGAAATTGATGGTAAATCCCAGCAGAAATTGATGGTATATCCCAGCAGAAAGTGATGGTAAGTCACAGCAGAAATTGATGGTAAATCCCAACAGAAATTGATGGTAAATCCCAGCAGAAAGTGATAGTAAGTCCCAGCAGAAAGTGATGGTAAGTTCCAGCAGAAAGTGATGGTAAGTCTCCACAGATAGTGATGGTAAGTCCCAGCAGTAAATGATGGTAATTCCTAGCAGAAAGTGATGGTGAGTCATAGCAGAAAGTGATTGTAAGACTCAACAGATAGTGATGGTAAATCCCAACAAAAAGTGATGGTAAGTCCTAGCAGAAAGTAATGGTAAGTCTTAACAGATTTTGATTGTAAGTCCATACAAAAAGTTGAGGGTAAGACCCAGCAGAAAGTGATGGTAAGTCGAAATAGAAAGTGATGGTAAGGCCCAACAGAAAGTGATGGTAAGTCCAAGCAAAAAGTTGAGGGTAAGACCCAGCAGAAAGTGATGGCAAGTCGAAATAGAAAGTGATGGTAAGTCCAAGCAAAAAGTTGGGGGTAAGACCCAGCAGAAAGTGATGGTAAGTCCAAACAGAAAGTAATATCCTTTGGTTAGATATTGGTTTTTTAACTTTTCAATATCCTAAAAAAAGGGTAGGGATAATTTTATTGAAATGTATATTTCCCTTAGGAAAATTTTTTAAGCTCATTGCTCTGATTTTTCAGGAACAGTTACTCTTGCTGCAGTAGCAGCTCAGTTTCCAGGGACTACAGGTAATTGGCCCAGGTTCAGGTCTCCTTCATTCATAACAATGAATATAAACGTAAACATTGTGTAATTTTTGTCGTTTTTGCATAATAATTATGAATTGCAAAATTACATTATCATAATTTTGCAAAATTGCAAAACTACAGTGTCCCAAAAAATTCGTAGTTGTAGCCTTGCCTTAATTTTAGACCATTCATTATTTATGATTTTGGACTGCTCATTGCTGTATTACCCAGCTTAAAACAAATAAACTTCTTATGAAAATCAATGAAGGCCATTTAAATTGTTTGATATAATTTAAATTCATCTAAGATTTTTAAGGAATTTAGTTAGTATTTTCCGGAACTACTGCCCTGCCGTCACTCCTATAGTGTTGGGATTGTTAAACCTAAGAGATAAACCAACTATGGATTTCCACACCCTGCCTTCAATTTAAAAGGGCTGGGTGATGCCTTTTAATGCCTTTTTTTAAGAAGATGTATACTTTTCGGCCTTTTCACTTTTGAATTTTTACCCTGTAAAATGCACAGGGGTGTATATTTTCTTTGTAAATCACCCCCCCCGTGAAATACAATTTTTTCTACAGAAGTTAGCTATGTTTGCGTTGTTCGCCATAAAATGTTTGTTTGGCTGACTATGAAAACAATGGTTAATTTTTAGGGAAAATAATTAAAATTTAGGGTTAAAAGAGTGTAAGATCATCAAAGAATCTTTTATTAAATAAATTGCTTGTAAATTCATGTATATTCTTCGTAATCAAATACAGTTAGGGAAAATCTTATTTGGAGAAATTGGGATGAGGTTGGGATGATTTGTCAAGAAAATATATATCCCTGATCAATCTATTTTAACTTAAGGATTGAAATACAGAAACCCTGAAACAAACAAGCTCCGTGGAGTCCGGATACAGGGTGATATACTCTACCCTCCTTCAGAGGAGGAGGGGTGGGGACCATATACCTACCTTTGTGTCAGGTATACAGGGTGATATACTCTACCCTCCTTCAGAGGAGGAGGGGTGGGGACCATATACCTACCTTTGTGTCAGGTATACAGGGTGATATACTCTACCCTCCTTCAGAGGAGGAGGGGTGGGGACCNTGAGCCGAACTTTGCATACTCTCAAGCACAAATCATAATTTTGCCAATTTCTTCTCTAAAAGTGAAATTAGAAACAAACAACTTATAGATTTAAATTTACAAGTCTAGGGCTAGAATAAAAGCAATTGGAAATTGATGCATAGTTTTCATTAGCTACCTCTTCGACTCCCCCACTTCCTTCTTCATTGTCATGTGTTACACTGTCACATATTCGTGTGGTTTCATGTTATTGTGACAACTCTGTTTTGAGATTTCATTTATTGAGTTTTCCTGTCTTCGATGGGACAAGGTTTCTGGTTATTTGATTTTAATTTATATTCCAATCATTCTCTTTTGTGCAAAATTGATAGTTTTGATAAAACACTCTTTTTTCTCCAGTTCTTTTGTAGTTAAATACCGGATTTATTTTTCATTTTGTTACCAGAGCTGAACTTTTTCTTAATCTCCAGATTAAATATTGCTTGTTCTCCTCTTGTTATTAATCTCCAGATTAAATAACCGATCGGGATTAAGGATATCCCATTCTAAGGTTTTCAACTCAAGAAGAATAAAAATGAGTTAATACTTCAATAAGTTACATATTTGTTTTTGCCAGAGTAAGACCTGAATCTTCTCCAAAGAAAGATGAATCTGGGCTGAAGAGGAAAACAGATAATGATGGAGAGATGTACAGCAAGAATATACGGGTAAGTAAAAGGGACAGTAGGCGTAATTTCAAGAGACTCTCTAATTCACAACGGTACCTTTATTAGCTTTTTCTGATCAAGATAACCGATTATTTTCAATTGTGGTTTCTCTTTATTATATACACTGAACAGTTTAAACTGGGTTTATGTACAGTATAATCTGTGTTTATGTAAAGTATAAACTAGGTTGATATACAATATAAACTGGGTTCATGTACATTAAAAAACTGGTTAATGTACATTATAAACTGGTCTATGTTCAGTATAATCTGTGTTTATGTAAAGTATAAACTAGGTTGATGTACAATATAAATTAGGTTCATGTACATTAAAAACTGGTTTATGTACATTATAAACTAGTCTATGTACAGTATAATCTGTGTTTATGTAAAATATAAACTAGGTTGATGTACAATATAAACTGGGTTCATGTACAATAAAAACTGGTTTATGTACATTATAAACTAGTCTATGTACAGTATAAACTGATTTATGTAAAGTATAAACTAGGTTGCTGTACAATATAAACTGGGTTCATGTACATTAGAAACTGGTTTATGTACATTATAAGCTAGTCTATGTACAGTATAAACTGATTTATGTAAAGTATAAACTAGGTTGATGTACAATATAAACTGGGTTCATGTACATTAAAAAACTGGTTTATATACATTATGAAATAGTCTATGTAAAGTATAAACTAGGTTTACGTATAAAAAACTGTAAAGTATAAAATGATTTTAGCGGGGTTTACATACTTTATAAACTGGTTTATGTACAGTATAATCTGGGTTTATGTACAGTATAATCTGGGTTTATGTACAGTATAATCTGGGTTTATGTACAGTATGATCTGGGTTTGTGTACAGTAAAATCTTGGTTTATGTACAATATAATCTGGGTTTATCACATGTCACCTGTACAGTTTGATGGTGATGATAATGACACTACTGATCTGATTGTGCTGACTGCTGAGTTTATGTACAGTATAAACTGGGTTTTTGTACACTAAAAACTAAACAGTATAAACTGGGTTTATGTACACTTAAAAACTAAACAGTTTAAACTGGGTTTATGTATAGTGTAATCTGGGTTTATGTACAATATAAACTGGGATTATGTACAGTATGATGGTGATGAGGATGAGACTACTGATCTGATTGTGCTGGGTTTATGTACAGTATAATATGGGTTTATGTACAGTATAATCTGGGTTTATGTACAGTATAATCTGGGTTTATGTACAGTATAATCTGGGTTTAT
>NW_019396804.1:3947-21351 GCF_000591075.1 Eurytemora carolleeae | reverse complement strand
AGGAAAAATGAAAGAAAGTATAGGCTGAAAGCTAATCACTTTAGCTCTTGATTGCGACCCATGAAAGTTCTATCTGATGTTCCTGTCTCGAGAAATTGATATAAAGCTATGACAAAATGCGAAAATTCATATTTATACAATTTTGTATAGAAATAGTAGGTTTTAGCAGATCATATTCAGTAAATATACAACCAATCTTAAAACGAAGATATCCCAGAGAAACCTAATTGTAGCTTAGATTAATTGTAGCTCCAATTATTATTTTAAAATTTTTATTTGATATATTTGATATAATTGATAATATCATTTATAAGTCAGTATTACGTCACTAAACTGCACTACCTTTGGCGGTAGTATTTAGCTTTCAGCCTATACCCCCTTTCATTTTTCCTCTACAGTCCCTTTAAGGTTTCAAGGTTGTTGTAAGTCGGGTATCTTTGCATGGAGGGTCACTTTAAAATACGCTTTTTTGCCCTTTAATGCGTTTTACGTAAAATTTTGTCTTATAATTAGTTAAACATTAGGAAGGAATAAACTATGCTTTAGAGGATTTGCATTTGTAAGGTTTGCAGACAAGGAAGTTGAAAAGAAGGTAGGTAAAAATCAAGGTTGTATATTGTAGAATAAAGTTGGTTACTCTCAATGCGTTCCAATGTATAGAAAATGTCGTCTTCTAAGATAGATAAAAACCTCATATGACGTCACTGATTATAGAAGCGAGAGTGCAGACATAGGAGGTTTTTCTCTATCTATCGTAGGAGACGACATTTTCCGTACATTGGAGCTCATCGATAGTAACCAACCTTATTATACAACCTTGGTAAGAATAAAGTTTCCTTTAGATTTGCAACTTGGATTATGACATTTACTTATCCGTCGGGTAAGTAAGTTCTAGCAATGTTTAGTCAATTCTAAAATGTATAAAAGCTCATTCCTTTATAAAAAGCTGGTTTTTTGGTATGCAACAATTCTCATTTAATCCCGTCCCTTTTAATCGATTTAATATTTACAAAGGAATATTTACAAATATCAACAAAGGAATGCCATTTACTCTCAGAGAAATTAGAATCAATGGAAATTTAAACCCCCTAGGGATTCAATGATAAACCTGAGGGCGCAGCTGAGAGTAAATGATACATTGACAAAGGAAATGAAAATCATAAGAGTTATAACATCAAAAATGTATTTCATATTTGCTGTATTCGACTTCTCCCTATTATAAGTTACATTTTGAATAACAAAACTGTTTGTAAGTTTTGGTAAGATTTGTACATTGATATTTTTCGGGATTTTTTATGATAACTCTATTATTATAAGAAACTTAGGGAATATATAAAACCTTTTCTAGTCGATATCTGAAAAAAAATTAATTTTTCACGCACACATAAAATAGTTTTCCGGATTTTTCTTCTATATATTTAAAAATATTTCTGTATTGGGTTCACTTTTGTATCTAAAACATGATCCCTGCAAACATTTTTATAGGGTTTTGTAAAACACTAATCACGTTTTTTACTCACCCTTTTGTTAAGGTTTCTATGCAAAGGCATATGATTGGAGGACGTTGGTGTGATATTAAGGTAAAAATATTGTTAAATTTTGTGGTCCCCTTATTAATGAAAATTTGTGTTTGATTGATTGATTAATTGATTAATTGATTAATTAATTAATTTATTTATTTATTCATTTACTTATTGATTATAAATATCGATTGCTTTATTGATTGCTTTTTTTAATTGATTGGTAAACTGATTGATTGCTTGAGTATGTTGATTGGGTGGTATATTAATTCATTTATTGATTAATATGTTGAATTATTGATTGATTTATTGATTGATTTTTAATTGATTGTTAATTTAATTAATCTTTTTAATTTTCTAAGATATTGATTGTCATACTGATTGTTTTATGGTTGGTTGATTGATTGATTGATTGATTTTATGGTTGATTGATTGGTTGCTTAAATGATTGCTTAAATGATTGACTTCTGAAGGTTCCTAAAAGTAAGGAGGAAAAGACTTTAAGTGCTGATGAAGGAAAAGCTCTCTGCAAGGAAGAAAACTATATTTGTTTAATGTTTATATCTTATATATTTAATGTAAAACGCTATTTGTTTACAAACAAGTGTACACCAGTTTATTAGCTATCTTAGTATAAGCAGCGAGGGATGTAAGGCCGCTTGTTGGGAAAGGCAGGCAGCCATGAGCCGCAACTATTCGTTATTCGTGCTTCCATGCCATAACATTTCATTTTTCTGCCAATTCATTTCAAACTTTTGGTAATAATTATTTGTTTTGTTACGTGTAACAAATTTTTAAAAAAATTAAATATTTTTTTCTTGGAAGATATTTGTTGGTAATGTGACAGAAGATATGTCAGTTGAAGATTTAAAGGTTAATAGTTTTCTATCATTAAATAAACTAATTAATTAATTAATTAACAATAGATCATTTAATCATTCCGTAAATCAATTAGTTAATTAATCAATTTATCAATGATCAATCTATTTATCAATTATGTTATGAAGTAATATTTGATAATATTGATAATATTGATATTATTGATATTATTGATATTATTGATATTATTGATAGTATTGATAATATCGATAATATTGATAATATTGATAATAATAATACATACTGATTACGGGGGGGGGGGGGATGATATTTCAAGAGGTAGGAGGGAGAAAATCTATACCCCTACAAATTTTTATTTAGGAACATTTTGAAGGATTTGGTTGTGTAAAGGATGTTTATATTCCTAAACCATTCAGACAGTTTGCTTTCATTCAGGTTAGAGTTGATTTTACATGTTTAATGCAATATTTAGTTTATTGATTAATTTATTGATTAATTGATTGGTTGACTTAATGATTGTTTGATTGATTGATGCAATATCTAGTTTACAGACAGCAAGGTGGCGAAAAGTTTGCGCGGCAAGGAGCATAGAATCAAGGTAAAGGTTGCGGAAGGGGGGGGATTTGAAAGTTTATGAATAAGGTAAGATAGAAGGTCAGAGAAATATTTTTTTACCGAAGGGGGGGAGGGCAAGGGGCATCTTGGAGAGGGATAAGCTTACTAATGGAGGTAATAAGGGGACTTCTTTTTTGAAGAAGGAGAGGGGGATCCCATTTTTTAAGAAGGAGAGGGTGCACATATTTTTTAAGAAGGAGAGGGGGAACATATTTTTTAAGAAGGGGAACATATTTTTTAAGTAGGAGAGGGGGCACATATTTTTGAAGAAGGAGAGGGGGCGCATATTTTTGAAGAAGGAGAGGGGGAACATATTTTTGTAGAAGTAGAGGGGGCACATATTTTTGAAAAAGGAAAGGGGTAATTTTAATGAAGGAGAGAGAGAACATATTTGTTAAGAAGGAGATGGAGAACATATATGAAGAAGGAGAAGGGGCACACATTTTGAAGAAGAAGAGGGGGCACATATTTTTGAAAAAGGAGAGGGGGAAAATATTTTTGAAGAAGGAGAGGGGGCACATATTTTTGTAGAAGTAGAGGGGGCACATATTTTTGAAAAAGGAAAGGGGTAATTTTAATGAAGGAGAGAGAGAACATATTTTTTAAGAAGGAGATGGAGAACATATATGAAGAAGGAGAAGGGGCACACATTTTGAAGAAGAAGAGGGGGCACATATTTTTGAAAAAGGAGAGGGGGAACATATTTTGAAAAAGGAAAGGGGGGAAGTATTTTTGAAGAAGGAGAAGGTGCACATATTTTTGAAGAAGGATAGAGGAAACTTATTTTTAAAGAAGGAGAGGGGCCACATATTTTTGAAGAAGGAAAGGGGTAATTTTGAAGAAGGAGAGGGGGCACATATTTTTAAAGAAGGAGAGAGGGCACATATTTTTGAAGAAGGAGAGGGGGCACATATTTTCAAGAAGGAGAGAGGGCACATATTTTTGAAGAAGGAGAGGGGGCGCATATTTTTAAAGAAGGAGAGGGGGCACATATTTTCAAGAAGGAGAGGGGGCACTATTTTGAAGAAGGAGAGGGGAATATAGTTTTGAAGAAGGAGAGGGGGCCATATTTTTGAATTTATTTATTTAGGGAGTTACTGTGAGAATAGGGCAGGCTGTTCCTAAATCTTCTGGTGGGTCGCAGCAAGGACAGGTACTAAAAGGGACTGTAAGCGTAATTTTAGTGACCCTCCATGCAAAGATAACAAACCCCAATATCCAACGGTACCCTTGATAGCTAAATTTGATCAAAATTGTGGAAGATAACGTCGTTTTTCCGACTTGAAAAGTGTTTATTTCTATGAATTTCCAAATTTTGTTTATAAGCAAGAAGTGTGCAAGTCATTTTTGCAGAGAAAATGAACAATGACAGTTATAATATACAAACATGCATATCTAATTCATACTTGAGGGTACCGTTGTGAATCGTGCATTGTCATCTTTGCAATGGAGGGTCACTTGAAATTACGCTTACAGTTTTTTTAAGCGTATTTTATACTTTTTAAAAATAGTTAAACATTTGAGGTTTATTCCCTTGCAAAATCATTAGTTTAAGTGTTCAGATACAGCGAGGTTTACACTTTTGGATGATGAAGAAGTTAAAAAGTTAAATGAAATGATTTAATGAAAATTTTTAGACACAAAAATAACATTTTTTTTAAATATATGCATTGTATACGTCCTTTATTTAGCCTGGGGCTGGATTTGACGGTGGTTTTAGTGGCGGTTTTTCTGGAGGCCCTGGCTATGGAGGCGGGGGATTTGGCGAATTTTCTGGCGGAAATAACTCCGGATTTGGCGGATTTGCCTCAGGGGGCGGAGGAGGATTTGGAGGAGGCTTTGGTGGAGGACCAGGTGGCTTTGGAGGACCTGGACCCTCTTTTAATATGGCAGATTTGGCCAGATGGGCACTAGAACGAGGGTAGGTTTAATTTCCGTTTCATTGCTGGTAAATATGTATTTTTAAATATGTTAGGATTTATACTTATTCTTAAATGATGGTGAAATTAAAATTTCTGGATAAAAATCGTTTTTTTTTCTTTAAACATTTTTTATTATATCAATTTATTTCTTTTCTCTTGTCACTTTATGTCCCTTTTATCGTCTAGGTATGGAGGTGGGACTGGTGGACCCTCTCAATGGGGTCCTAGGGGAGGTCAAGCAGGAGGCTTTGGAGGAGGTCATAGAGATGGTAATAGAGGTGGGTATCAATTTACAATAAAAATTTGATGGATGAATTTTAATTGTTTGTTTTTGTGTACTATCTTTTCTTTTCTCAGCTTATTTGTCCAACAGATTAATGTTTTCAAAGTTACCATGCATACCCCATACATAAACTTTTCAGGTTGAAATTCTTTATCTTCATTTTTTATTTTCCACAAAAGCAGAACACGTATCTAAAATTGATTTTTATTTGTATTCAAATTTTTTTTTACAAAAAATTTAAGTTATTGTGGGGGGAAAAATGATTGTTTTTAGGGGGAGGGGTCAATTAATGTAGTATTAAGAAAAGTTCAATAATATTAGAAAGCGGCCGAAAATGTGTAGAAGTTTTCTATTCTTTTTTAGTCCCCCTCCTCCCAATTTTTTGAAGATTTTTTAAAATATATAGAATTTAATTGATTGTTTGATTGATTGATTGATTGATTTATTGATAGATTGATTAAGAGCTTCATTTTTTGATTATTTTATTTGTTGATTGTTTTATTGATAAGATGGTTTACAGATTTTTTAACCTTCAGACTGAGACATGTACATTCAGTACACTTGTGATTTTGCTTAATTTTGATTATTTATGGATAATAATGCGTCATATTATGAGTTTACAGTACAACATGTGTACTGCACAAAAATAATTGCGTTGTGCTAACCTATGCTTGTGTATTGTGCAATCAATTTGTGTGTACACTGTACAGTTTGGACCAAAGAAGGTTTGGGGGATTTTGTGAATCTTGATTTTATTAAAAACTGTGGCAACAATATGTATGTCCAGTAGTTTTGTGTATGTCTTTTTCTTGAAACTGGAATTTTAGAAACCTGAGATGGAATTTAAAGAATTTGAGCCGCGGTTTAAATCTGCCAAAACCCGGTTTAAATTAAGCGCCGGCTTAAATCTTGAAACATTTGATACAATTTTAAGTGGAACCAACCATATTTAAGCCGCGGCTTAAAGTTAAACCCCGCTCAAATTCTTTAAATTCGGCCACCGGTTCTATTCCGATTTCAAGTCTTAAAGGAACTGTATGTGTAATTTCGAGGGACCATCCATGCAAATTTGGCAATGCCCGATTCACCACGATGTCCTTAAAAGCTTTGTCTGATCAAGTATGAATTAGATATCACTGTTTTTCTTTCTTAATCTGTTCATTTTCTTTGCGGGTTCTCTGGGAAAGTGACTTGCGCATTGCTTGCGCATAAGAAGCAATGGAGAAACTTGCAGAAATAAACAGCTCCCCACATTTTTGATCAGATTAAGGTTTAAGGGTACCGTTGTAAATCGGGTATTGCCATCTTTGCATGGAGGGTCACTTGAAATTACGCTCACAGTCTCTTTAGGATTCCCGTCTTCACCCAAGCCCTCTCAAGTCTCTGAACCCTACTTTTGACTGAACGGTGTAATGTGTATACTGTATAGGACGGAAATCGAGCGAGAGAAGATACTAGAGTTTTGTACATGTGTACACTGTGTACTCTGTACATTGAGATGATAAAAGTGTACATGTGCGTACATGTGTGCATATTCTGTACACTGTACTCATTAGGTATGAGAACATTGTGATATGGATAACATGTCCCATGTTTACCAAAGTACGTAAAAATTGTTCATTTTACGTAGAATTGGTTAAAAATAGTGCTGTATATTTTCAAGACACATGTTTGTGTTCACTTGACTGTGTTGATGTGCAGATGTGTATAAATGTGCTTACTTTGAGTTTAGCATGTTGATCATATGATTTTGTGCATTTTTGTCAATGTGAAGAAATCTCAATAAATGATAGAAAAAATAAAAATGTACTTATTTGTGTTAATTTTTTGTGTGCAATTTTTATGAATATATAGGACGAATTTCTGAGATTGGGTTTCAAGTCATAAATTTTAGTTCAGGTGTTTTTTACTTTTTAAAGCAGCTAAGCAGTCTGTGGAGTTCATATATATTGAACATATTGAATAGAATTTAATTTTTTGCTGATTTTTTATTTCTATTTAATAAGTGAGTTAGAGCACAAAAACAGTTTTTTTTAGACTAATGAAGTAATGATATTTTGAAAAATTATCTTTTTTAACTGTGGAAATCAAATTTATTGGAGTCACTGGAAATTACAGCAGTGAGGGGAGGAAGGCTGGCGGCCATAAGCCACAAATTTTCCCTTCCATGCCACATATTAGCATTTTTGTCTTCTGGCAGCCATAAGCCACAACTGTTCGGTCTTCCATGCCACAATTCCGGCAATTACCGATTTCAAATGGTAAATTGGAATTAGGGCTTCCAGCGAAAAAGGTAACACGTTTCACACGAAAATCTGTTTTCCGTGAAAAGAAATTCGAAAATTTCGCCAAAAACAAATGCAATAATTTTTGAGAGGGGAAAATGAGAAAATTTGCAAATAAAAGAGAAATTATTAATTATAATAAAACTTCTAATTCTGAGCTCTGAAAACACAGAATTCCACAACTTTTTTTTTGCACAATACATTGTTGCAGCTTCAAAACTTAAAGTTTTTGCGAAATTAGTTATAGTTCGTTGGAAACCTTAATTGGAATTGAAATTTTAAAAATCCAGCCATGTCATGCAAAAGATTTTTAAATCACTTTAAATTTAAGTTTTAAATTGAAATGATTATGATTCCTTTTAATGTAAACTGGTAAACTTATTTTTACCCAAAACTAATTCCTTTTTTCCTCTAAAATGTTTTTTTTACATTATGTGTTAATCTGAAACTCTCAGGTATTGACAGTTAATATTGTGATTTTTCTCATCTTATTCTTTAGACTATCCCAAACAATTTGTCTCCGTGCCCACAATGGGCACAATGTAGAATCTTCTTTGTAAAATGTAAAGCAGTTTATCAAGTGAACACACATCATAATGCTGTTGGATTTTTGTAAATTTTGCGGTATGAGTGGTGCATAGCATCCATGAGCCCCGCAAACTGACCACCAGAGCCTCCTGATTCGCAGAATGGCCAACTTCTAACCTATCAAAATCGTCTCCGAGCCTCATGCTACGTCTGCAATTTGATATCCAATAACCTATATTTGGCTTTTACATCCACCAAAAGCTTTTTTTTTTCGAAAAATGGTTCTTAAACAATTTGTATTAAAAAGTCTACCTTTATTAAGATTTAGACTTCTTATTTTTTTTCATAAATTCCTGAACGTGTGCAGAACTATTGCTGCTTTATGAAAAGAAAGACAAATTTTATATCACTTCCCAGGTGCCTCATGTACGAATCTAATTAGACTATTACCAATTCACAAAACATTATAATTACTGTGAAATACTTAAAAAAATGAAATACAATAAAAGCACAAAGGAATTGAGTTTTTGCCACAAACTCTGATTTTTAAATTCCTATATCTTTACATCCCACTGTTGTAGACCACAGACTTCGCAGACGTCTCATACACACTATCTGGATAGGCTGAGCCAGTGAGCAGGCCTATAGTGTCCCGGCACGCCATGCTACGGTTCCATTTAATGTTTTTTGACTGACATCTAACGGCCACTTGTTGCATTTAGGGGTTAAGTTTTACAACTTTGAAAGAAATACTCCAATTTTAAACATAAAACATAATGTTTATGAAAATTGTCTATTTTTAAAGATTTTGCATTTCCTATTCAAAGGATTCATACATATCCCTTAATACAGATGTCTCCTGATTGGTCGTATACAGTCTCTCTTATCTCTGTTGTAGACCTTAGAAATTTCAAACTATAGACTTCTGTTATATCAGATAATCAAAATATCAAAGTTTACATCTGACTGTAGAGATAAAGGTATTCGAAAGTTGGGATCTGTAACAAAGACTCAATTCCTTTAGTATTAGTATTTATTTTCTCTGCGTATTATTTCTTACTTACCATTATAGCTCTTAGCTCATATATATATATTTATTTAGAGATGTTAGCTACAGCTGGCCAAAAGGCTGGATGAAACAGACTGACAGTTTTCGAAACTATGGCTAATAAATGTTCAAAGTGTTTTAAAAACTCAACGGGCTACGTCGAACACTTCGGCTAATAAGAAACCAAGTTTAAATTATCAGAATTAAACACCTATCGTGTATAAATAAAGGCTTTTTAAAAAAAAACAGAGATGGAATTTAAAGAATTTGAGCCGCGGTTTAAATCTGCCAAAACCCGGTTTAAATTGAGCGCCGGCTTAAATACAATTTTAAGTGGAACCAAGCATATTTAAGCCGCGGCTTAAATTTAAACCGCCGCTCAAATTCTTTAAATTCGGCCACTGTACTTCTTAATTTTATTAATAACAATCATCGTGTCTCACTGAGTTCTGTGTAGCCTTTAGAGGGCATATTTTCCACTGACCTGAAAAGATAAAGATTTATCGGCGCTACGACATCTGCTCTATTTCCATTTGTTCTGTGGTCATTTGCTCTATGGCCATTTGCTCTATTAACCATTTGCTCTATAGCTCATAGATCACGACGTTTGCTCTATATGTCATCTGCTCTATACGTCAATTGATCTATGACATAACACGTCATTTGCTCTATAAACATTTTTATGATGGTCCAATATCTTTACCATCTATGAAAGTTTTAGCCATGGCAGAACAATTCTGCCATGGCTATTGAGCAGTCTCGCTGTCATGATGGACTTTGAAGAACTGATGAAAACTGCAATTTGCGAATTTTCCAAAAAAAATTCCCGCAGGGTTACCCACAAAAGATGAAACTCTGAAGACGACCAAAAACATGACGATTTGAAGCTAGATTTTTAGTTTCTGGATTAAATTGAGTATTTTAATGGTTTACTAAATAATTAAGCACAAAAATAGCCCTTTTTTGGCCTACAAGGAACATAAGAAAACATACCAAACAAATTCCGTAAAATCGTCTCAAAAGGTTCATCCTTTTTTAATAACACTGTAAATAAATCACATAGATAACAGTTTTTACGCCAAATCGTTAAGAATTTGCCAATTACTTCTTTTAACTTAACGCGATTTAAAAATTATGCAATTTGTCTTACCGTCTAAATCTTTGTAATGTACATGAGGTGTCCCACGAAACATGAAAGTTGGTGAATACAGGGTGTCCCAATAAACATGGGAATTCAGTGACAAATTCGAAATGGTCTTTTTAAATAATTCTTTGATTTAGTATAGTGATACCTACTGAGAAAGCTGTAATCTGTAAGAGTTTCGTCTGCTCACATTTTGTTTGTTTATGTTTTGGCTGCAACCGGTTGTACTTAGTAAAACAAGAAAATTGCAGTATACAAACAGAGTAAACTTGTCCGTCTTCACTGTTCATTTTACGGAGACATTATAGACACATCTTTAAGACATTTACCGTTTTCATAAAATAAACTCTAGCAGACATAATAATATTATGGCTTTAGAAATTAGGTATTACATTGCTAATTCATAACTGAATTCCCATGTTTTTTGGGATACCCTGTAGTTAAGAATGTCTCCTTCCATGATTTGTTAAGTTGTTTGATACCAAAGACAATAATACAAAAATTATATGGGAGTCATGTTATGGTAAAATTGATTTCAAATTAAAACATATTTAAGCAAAAGGATGTTTAAACGAAATAAACTTCAAAATGCCCTTAATATCTAATACAGTATATTCATAGAAATGTATAAACTGTCATCGTGGGACACCCTATTTAATCAAAACCACAATCATATGTCTCTAAGTGATATCCTCAATACAGTCTGCTGACGTGTTCCATCACATTATTATTTTCTTCATGAACAGCTTTTGACGTCAACCTGGCTTTTTAATATAGTTTTTCGACATCCGGGAGTTAATTTTGGTTTCTAAAAGTGGTCATTCATGAAATAAAGTTTGAAGCTATTTTTAAATATTTAATATATAATTCACGAACCCTGAGCTCTAATGGTTTGTACCAAACCTCGAATCTCTCTCTCTCTCTCTCTCCCTGACGTGTTTTTCCTAGAAAGACATATTTACAAATTCACGAGAAGAAAATATAAATAAAAAATGTTTTTACCATCCGAGTGGTTTCTACAAACTATAAATATAAGCTTTTCAAAAGAAAAAAGGGGTAACAGAAAAACAAAATTTTTTTAAATTTTTTATTTTTATCAAATACAATACATTTGTATATGAGCACAGACAGAGAAAAAATTGCTTCGTGCAAAAACACAAAACTAATCGATAACAATATGCATATTATTTCTCGAGAATTAAAAGAAAACTACTCGATAACTTGAAGAAAACTACTTGATAATTAGAAAAAACTACTCGATAATTACAAGAAAACTGCTCGATAGTTAGAAGAAAGCTACTCGATAATTAGAAGAACTAGTCGATAATTAGAAAAGAAAGCTGCTCGATTATTAGAAGAAAACTACTCGATAATTAGAAGAAAACTACTCGATTATTGGAAGAATACTAGTCGATAATTAAAAGAATACTAGTCGATAATTAGAAGAATACTAGTCGATTATTGGAAGAAAACTATTCGATTATTAGAAGAATACTAGTCGATAATTAGAAGAAAACTACTCGATAATTAGAAGAGAACTACTCGATAATTAGAAGAAAACTACTCGATAATTAGAAGAAAACTACTCGATAATTAGAAGAAAACTACTCGATAATTAGAAGAAAACTACTAGATAATTAGAATTGGTCTTTTAAATACTATTAATTAAATATATACAAGGAGTACAGAACTGATTAGGATCGGGCTGGAGGGGTAGTTTAGACTTTTTAATCAGAGGGGGGGGGAGGTGTTATTGTTACAATCTGACATTCATGTATCTGGTGAATCTGGCCGTGAAACTTTAATATGAAGTAAACATCTAGAAAAAGTTTGGTGAAAGCGGGTAAAATTGTGTATAATAGATAAGGTAAAGGGTCTGTACTCTTAAATTAAAGTGAATCTCTATTTATAGAACGTTATGTACGATTTACAAGGGTAACTCTTAAAGCTTTGTCTGATCAAGTATGCTTTAGATATCAATGTTTATAATTTTAAAAAACTGATTTTCAATTGTGCAAAAAGTGATTTGTGCATTTCTACTGCAGGAAAACATTTAAAAATCATCACAAATAAATTCGTTTAAGTCTAGAAAAACAATTAAATCTTCAACATTAGTATTACATTAAATCGGGCATTGCCATCCATGGAATGGTCACTTGAAATAAGAGACCCATTTATTGTTAACAGGAAAAAAACCGACAAGAAATTTGCGCAAAAATTGTTTAGAAACATAATATTTTTAACCAGTCACATGTTTTATGGCATATAAAATGTTTTGCATGGATTCAAAGTAGTCTAATTGCAAATGATAAAAATAAACTTCATCAAATTTGACAGAGTTTCAATTTATCAAACAAAACCTCATGTGTACATCATAATTTTAGCCTTTCAAAGTTAAAAAAAAATTTACAGACTTTTTATAGACATATTAGCGAATAAAAAAAATCACCATAATGTTGCATTTTAGGTAAGATTCATAAATAAAATGCAATTTTAAACAATATTAAATTGGGAAGTTTGTTAAATTGGGCACATTTTTAAGCAAATTACGCATAGTTGCTCTCAATTTACACTAAATTAGACCATCTTTTAAGTTCTTTCACTGTCCTAGTCACTACTATTATTGTAATTATGAATTTATCATGAACTGTGCACTGTGTAGTTATATTCTCCGGTAAGGGCGTGCTTGTAATCATGAATATCGAGATGACGGGGAAGATTATTGCTGCTCATGACTAGCTTGCTTGCATTCTGGTTTCCTAAAAATAAAAAATTGTAATTACAGAAAAATAATAATATTCTAAAAAGGAACTGAACAGTTCACAATAAATTTTTATTTATTAAACCCTATATCTTTGCATCCTGATATTGTTGACCTTTTATATTTATTCACAAGGTCAAAAGGTCACAAGGTTACAATTTGAAATGAAACTAACGTGGCAATTTTGTTCAGCTGTGGGCCTGTTTGGGCACATTTAAAACTTATAAGTTGGATGTTTACCTGGATATTTATTAATATGTCTTCTATCAGGTTTCACTCAGGTTAGCTTGATCCATACTGAACACTCCATATAATCCATCTTTTTTGGATTCCTATGATAAAAAAATAGAAGATAAAATGAAAAAGAAATAAAAAATGAAACAAATCAACTGAGTTCTTGCCACAAACTCTGATTTTATTATCTTTATATCTTTGCAGCCAAATATCGTAGACCTTTAATATTTTAAGCTCTTAATTCTATTTGATTAAGTAATCTAAGTTTACACTGCACCAGGTTACAAAGACTAGAAAATTAGAAAATTTTAGATGTTAGTAAAAACTCTGTTGTCTGAAAATTATGAAAGCAGAAAATATTAAATATAATCTTGGCCATTATTAAACGTTTAAATTTTTCAATTTTTCTCCTTTCATAAAGTAGTTCACAATTATGCCTTCAACCTTCTAATGAGTGAAATATCCTTATTTTTCTTGCTGAAAATTGTTTTCTTTCAATTATGGGTTTTCGGTAATAGTAAATTGCTGTTTTTTTTTTGCTATGGAGAGACAATGACTGAAATTTTCCTGATAGAAAAACGGCGATATCTTCCTCATTATTACTCAGATAATGGGTTAAAGAGTAAAGCTGTGGATCAAAAATATAAAGTCGAAAGTGGCTTGAAATTAAATCCCAAGTCTCTTTAAGTTTAAGTTTATTTAGGAAATTAATTTAATAAGTAACACTAATTAAAATTGTAAAAAGAGGATTGAAAAATAATTGACTGACTGGGAAAAGATAAGAGTATCAAGAGAAACAACATTTTTTTAGAAGTATAGGAAAGGAGGGAAAAATGCAAAAATAGGCAGTTTGAAATATTGCAGAAAGTAGGGAAAGATGAGTGTATATGAAGTAGAAAACATTTAACTGAATTAACAAAATTCGGATTGAATTCGTGGGAATACATATTTGAGAACTAAATAGAATAAGATATGGGAAAATTTAGAGGCAAAAATATTGAGACCAACAAAAGAGGTTACCCCCCCCCCCCCCCTGGACAAATTTTGTATGCAGCCCTGTAATACCAAGAGAAAAATAATTTGCAGTTAATAGCTAATAACACTAGTTTACAAAATATCACAAATTTAAGTTGTCTTTCTGATTCGCTGTTACCAGGGCATTACTTTTGAAGGATCAAAAAACAATATTACCACTTCAGCATAGAATTTCGAATCATCCAGTTCCCTTTCAAACGTCATTAGCTCCTCTGTCGTTGATGCAGGTTGAACTCCAAACCTTAAGATCAAATAAAAATATTTATAAATCAGATAAGTACAGATAAAAACTAAATACAGATTAACACGAAACACAGATTTATAACAAATACAGATTAACAACAAACACAGTTATAACACTAGACACAGATTAACACTAAACAAAGATAAACAACAAACACAGCTCAAAACCAACCACAGATAAACATACAGCTCAGATAAACAATAAGTACAGAAAAAACCTAAACACAGAAAAACAATAAACACAGATTAACACCAAACACAGATTAATAAATACAGATAGAAACTAAAAAGAGATCAAAACTAAATACAAATAAAAACTAATTACAGATAATCAGTTGACATAGATAAACAGTTGAAACAGATAAAACAGTTGACACGTACAAATAAACAGTTGACACAGATAAACAGTTGACATAGATTAACATTAAGCACAGATTAACATTAAATTAAAATAGAAACTAAATACAAATAAACACTGAACATTGATTAAAATTAAACACAGATAAATACACAACTGCAGATAAACACTCTTATATATTTCATCACTGTCCTATAGTCACTTCTATTATTGTGTACTGTGAAGTTATATTCTCTGGTAAGGGCGTGCTTGTAATCGTGAATATCGAGATTAAGGGGAAGATTATCCCTGCTGATGACTAGCTTGCTTGCATTCTGGTTTCCTGAAAAATAAAAATTGTAATTACAGAAAAAAAATAATATTCCAAAAAGGAACTGAACGGTTCACAATAGATTTTAATTTACTAAACCCTATATCTTTGCATCCTGATATTGTTCATCTTTTATATTTATTCACAAGGTCAAAATGTCACAAGGTTACAATGATTTAGAGTTTGAATAATAATAGTTTGTGGTGAGTGTTCAGCTCTTTTGACCCAAATTTTAAAATTATTACTTATCCAATTGAAATGGAACTAACATGGCAATTTTGTTCAGCTATGGGCCTGTTTGGGCCCATTTAAAACTTAAAAGTTGGATATTTACCTGGATATTTATTAATATGTCTTCTATCAGGTTTCACTCAGGTTAGCTTGATCGATACTCAACAGTCCATTTAATCCATCTTTTTCGGATTCCTGGATTCTACAAAAATAGAAGATAAAATGAAAAAGAAATAAAAAATGAAAGAAATCATCTGAGTTCTTGCCACAAACTCTGATTTTCTTATTCTATATCTTTGCAGCCGAATATCGTAGACCTCTGATATCAAAGGGAGTGTTCGCGAAAAATGAAAGGGGCTATAGGCTTGATGCGATAAAAAAGCGCTTTTGATCGCTACTAATCTTACTTCTATATGTTGCGTCTAGAAGGAGAAAATTGTTAAAAACAAATCAAAAAGATGCAAGATTCAACTCGGATCAAAAACAAATCAATTTAATTCCAAACAAATCATTTAGATGTTACAAACAATAGTCATCGATTATTTTTCAGCACATTCATGTATAGTTGATATTTACACTCCCTTTCATATTTTTATTCATTTATTAATTGGTTGGCCCACTATAAACGAATGAGAATTCAGAAAGCAGGTACACATGATAGTCTGTAAACTTGCAGTACATTGTACTCATAAATGATTTAATGTTTTAAACTTAGACATAATTAGATTATTCATTGAAACTGTGTTTCAATCGAATACTTAACATGATTACCTCAAATCATGCAACATACTTAAATTACGCTGAAAATATGGGAAGAGAAGATTATCTGCATTATATCTATTCTTTTTAATCCTTTAAATATGTACCTTAAACTTTATCTGTGATGATCTTAATCATGTGATAGTATTAACATCGTAGGAATTGATTTACATTAATTCCTGTTAACTTTGCAACCTAAGCTATTGTATAAAGTTAGTTGAATGAGACTCTGCTTTTGATTAAGTTATCAGAAGCCTAAGTAAGCTTAAAAGAAAGGTCGTTGAATTATATGATTTGAGATATTGCCTGTGTAGTGATTTCATTGGACTGTGTATCCTTTAGAACCGGGGAGTGTAGCCTGGTTAAGATTTGGCCTGTGTGTCATCTATAACCAGGGATTGAAGCCTGGTTGAGAATTTGCCTGTGAAGCAATTTCATTGGACTGTGTGTTCCTTAGAAATGGGAAGTTAAGCCTGGTTGAGATTTGTTAATCCATAATAATACTTAAAACTCAACCGTCTATGTCCAAACTTCATAATTTTCAAAATATTTTTTTTTCAAATTTTCAATTTTTTTATAAATGTTCCCTGAGGAACAGAAATATTTTTACTTTTTTCATACTATGCATAGTTTTAGAGATAGGGGTCGATATCGACCGCTTCGTCAACACAGGATTTTTTAATGGCCTCCCAGCTAGCCAAATTGCGCAAAAATAGCGCAATTTAAGCGTCACATTTTGCATTTTTACGTAAATTTTGCGTAGAGGTTTTGGCTCTTCTTACGTCATGAAAGACTTAAAATCCCACACTTAGCTACGCAAATTTATTGGTTTTAGTAGACGTAAAATTTACGTAATAATATTATAAAAATGCGCATTTTTATTTTCTCAATTCAAAAATTTATGCAATATTTGATGCATGCAGATAGGCCATCCCTGAGTATAGGTACGGTACTCTCTCTAAACTGTTTCCATTCATCCGGGAATACGGTTCAACATGGAGATTGTAGCGTCAAACTTTATACTTCTATGAGAGTTATTAAAGTTATATAAAACTTTTTGATAGAAAATTCAGTGCATTTTCCGAATAAAATTGTTTTATTTAAAAAAATTTAAAATAATTTAAAACCCAAATCTTGACTTCTAAATAATATACTTTTAGTAAAAAATTTAATCTGATCCTTTTTACTTTTTTTAAAATTTACGTGAATGTAACAGAGACACCTAGCGGTGAAATTTGGTACTAAAAACCAGTGTGCTATATAGCACTGTAAATTCTCTTTCCAATTA
>NW_019396804.1:0-3163 GCF_000591075.1 Eurytemora carolleeae | reverse complement strand
CTTTCCATCCCTCCCTTCCAATCTGATCTCTCCCTTCTCATCCCATCCCCTACAATCACAAAGCAGAGTTAAATCCAGATAAAAGTCAATTATTTTTAAACCAGAACCTGGATAAAAACCATGTAGTGAAAACGTTTTAAAGGCGGTTTTACAGATTGTTTATGGCTTTAAAAACCGGGTTTTAGATGGTTTAAAATCTTCTTTTTTTGGTTTTAAAGTAGAGATAAAATCGTTTTAGAACGGTGTGTTTTTATCCGAGTATTTTAAAACAGATTTAATCCGTGTGTCATTACACCAATACCACTTTCTTAAATGGTTTAAAATAGTGTTTTTTAATCGCTTTATATAACACTACTTAAAAACGCTTTATAAAGTTAAGCACCCAGGTTTTAGACATTTAATATCAGTTTTTTATACAGAAATAACCAGTTTAAAATAAAACTGATTTAAACCGGTCAAAAGACATCTTTAAAACAAGTTATTTCCGTTTCAGCACGTGGGTTTAAACTAACACGGTTTAAAACCCATTTTTGCATGCGTAAAATGCGGTTTATAATCGGTTCTTACTCGTTTTTTTATTGGTTAAAAAAAAATCCATTTTTCTAACACCATTTAGAACCGTTTTAAAGGTTGCATTTTAATCCATCTAAACACGTTTTAAAAGATGGATTTTAATCTATTTTTATCCATTAATAAATCAAGATTAAGAGTTAAAAAAGTAAAGAATTGATTACTCTTCTCAAACTTAAATATTCAAGTTGCAAAGATACAGTAATGTGATTAGAAGTTGAGGAGAGTAATCAGTTCCTTGTATACCACTAAGTTTAATTCATTAATGTACAAAAATGTATTAAACCCCTGTTGATTGATTGATAATAATTCTTCTCAGGGGGGATGATAGTTAACTACCTGGGCCGCTGTCTAGCCTAAGTGTACACCTAGGACAGTTTACTAATAAGGGATATTAAGAGATTATGGCCTATATCATACGGTACACACATCAAATATGCAGTACGCTTTCGGAGTACAAGTGTATGGGGATGTTTTGTATCTTAAATTTTACTCAGTTTTCCCAGAATCGTATCCTAACCTTCCTGTAAAAATGTAATCCTGCACACGATAAAAGAGCAGTTGATTGCAATAGTCAAATGGAAAACAGACTCTCCTAACCGGAGATGCAGTCGGTATTTTAAAAATAAATGCTATAGAAGTCTCTATGGTAAAAAGTTGTGGAACAATGCTGTACCCATAGATAACCTACTGTAGATTTGGCTGTTAAAACATCTATAAAAATGGTTTAAAATTCGTTTTATTTAAAACTGTTAACATAAGTAGTTTTCTAGAAGAGTTTTAATGGTTTGTCTTCAAACGTCTTTGAAAAGAGTATTTCTACACGTTTGTTATCCGTCTATTTCTTAGTGTTTAAAACCCGTATAATCCAAAGCAGTTTTTAACCGATTTAAACAAAACCATTTAAATGTACGGGTTAAAAATCTTGTTTTAATGTTTTAAAAAAACACTATATAACCAATCTTAGATAGTTCCTAATTATACTAATAGCTAAGTAACAAAGATACCATAAAAGTTGCTAAAGCTTTATTATAAGCAAAGATGTCTGGATTCTTTAAGTAGATCGATCACTGTCCAAATGTTGCTGGATCTCTTCCGAACGATGTAACGGAAGGAGACAGTGACTATGGATTAGAGTTAGAGGCATTGTTCGTCTCTGATAATTCCACTGAGATAATAACTGCAACCATAGAGATAATCACTGTTTCATCCTCAGACGACGAACCTGAGGATTTGGAAGCAGGTATTCCCGCCCTCTCTGCTGCAGAGGTATCTGAGAGCTCTGGAGATGAAGGGGAATGTGAGGCGGATGGTGGGAAGGATGGACTGGATGAAAGAGAGGCAAAGGAGAGGAAGTCCCAGCAGGGGGATGACGGAGCTGTTACTGTAGAGGTTCCTGGCCTGGAAGATGATGTTGAGGAGGAGGATGAGTTTACCAGTATGTGGAGGAAGCTGGGCTATAATAGAAACGATCTGGGACCAGGGCAGGATGATCTACAGTGAGGAAGAACACCAGCTCAAACAAGAACTGGCACTTGTCGCAAACATGTCCCTTATCCTGGAGCAGAGGTTGGAGCTGCTACAGTTCCTTGCCATGAGAGTTGAGCTTGGATCCGAATATTAATCTCCTGAAATGAATAATACTTTATTAATAAATTTAGATCAATAAATATGAACTAAGAGAGTTAATTTTTGTGTTTGAAATTCTGCTGTAGACCGAATAAAACTTGGGGTTTACAACATGCAATACGCCAAACTAAAGTAACATTTACGCAAAATTGAAATCTTGTATGTTCCAATCAAAACTCATTTGCTGAAAAAGTATTGAGAAAAGAACAACGATGTTTAAAATGTCTGGTATGTAACCAGAAAAATTGGGGTTTCTCATTCTGGTTCGTAAATTCAAAGTGGAGGAGCTACGAGGTCAAAAAGCCGCACCAGTGTTGTGGCATAAATTTTAATTTTTTCTCTCTGTACAGTTTGCAATGTTTAAGATGATTGTGTTGAATCTGAAATATTATAAATATACTATTACCACTCTATAGTCAATAACCAATAGCATTGAACAGATAACAGCATATAGGTAGAAATACATCTGCAGGGTTATCCACAAAGGATGAGACTTCAGAGACGATTTTACCGAATCTAAAATGCATTTTCCTTATATTTCAGATTCTCGCTGCAGCTGTAAACCTGTTTCTTTTTTATTCCAATCACGAAAAAGGCCCAGAAAAGACAATATTTAACTTTGGACTTAATTTAACATTGAAATTGTCATTTTTGAAGAGTTTCTGGTCGTCTTAACAGTCTCATCTTTGTGTAACCTTGTATTTATATACAAAGTATGTCAGATCATAACTCATAAACCTCCTGACCGATTTGCCTCAATTTTTTTATTGGTGAACTGGTTAGAACCACGGGAATGTTCTTAGTTTACACATTCTAAGTTGAGTGGGTTGACCTTCACACGGAAAACTCCAGGCAAAGATGGGTTACCAAGCTAGCAAGTCTCATATAAAGCCCTTTTTTACTTGTTTAATGGAAATTTCAAAGAAGATTTCTTACGACTCAAAGAAGTTCGTAGTAAGATTTC
>NW_019396803.1:135828-144767 GCF_000591075.1 Eurytemora carolleeae | reverse complement strand
TCTAGGAGTTAAAGGGGGGGGGGCAGGAGTCAGCATCTTTCCCCTAATGCCGGTCAGCCCGGGTTTCCCGGATTTTCTCGATCCACGGGGTATATAAAGCTCGAGGAGAAAGGAACCAAATCATCAGTTGTTTAAGATGTTTCTGTTCATCATCTTCTCATCAGTAGCTCTCATCACAGCCTTCCCTGGCGGGGATCATCAAGGAGACGGTCACGAGGATGATTGTGTGGATATCTCCAGGTACAGCGAGGTATTGTACGAGGAGAATGACTATGATATCTGCACCTATAGAACAAGTCGAAGCTGTCACACTCGTCAAAACACTGCCTGTGTAGGTATCCCTGAAACCACCTGTGAAGCTGTGGCCTATGCTGATTGTACAAGTGTGCCCTTTACAGGATACTACCACGACGATAGAGTGCTGAGCAAAACCTTCGTTGGTAAGGAGTGTTTCCAGAGCGGGACCCAGACCCTCACAGAGTACCACAAGGTCCCCGTTTGCCAGAACGTGACCAAGGAGCAGTGTGACAGCAAGTGGGTGATCAACGAGGCTGGGGAGAAGGTTTGGGATGGTAATGAGAACTGTCAAGAGGTCACTTGGGAGGATTGTCATCTGGAGTCCCACCCTACCCCCCTGGACGTCCCGACCTACACCTGCATTGACAAGGACGCCATAACCTACTCCGTCCCCGAGTTCCAGGAGGTTGAGGTCACAGGATACAAATCCTCCTGCAAAGCCGCTGCGTACGCCAAGTGCAGTACAACGACTGTACAGAAGTGTAAGGATCTTGAGTACGAGGAATGTACAGATTTTATTGAACCCATCTGCTTCGGGCATACATTCTTCAGGGTCCCATACCAGACATACGACCATAGGCTCAAGTGTATCGTCAATTGATCAGAAATTAGTTTTTTACTCAATTCAAAACACATATTCCCTCTGATTCATTTTTGTACATATATTCAAAATGAATAAAATTATATCTAAAAGTTTAGTGTATTATTGAGGACTTTTTTTTAAAACGCTCTTCACCTTTTTATCTTTATATGTATTCTTAGATAGTTAGATGGTTAGGCAGTAATAACTTTAAATGTTGTAGATCCTAAAGTTTTATTCTTAGCTTTTCGTTGTTTATGATTTATCTGTGTGACTTGTTTTTAGGATATTATAAATCTCGACAGTGAAAAATGTTGCGGATTTTCTTGTTAGCATTGGTGGATTATAAAATTTGTTAAAAATTCAAATGTTTATAAAATAACAAATTCCTATGAGAATCGTAAAAAGTTTCCACTCGTTCTCCCAATTCGGAATACGCTGGACCTACACACAAAGTACTATTATCAATTTAAACTTTAAAGGGACTGTACATATAATTTTACGTAATCCTTCATGGTAAAAATTTTGAAAGTTTCCTCGTTTTTAATCTGATACTCGATCGTTTTAAATTGTTATTTCTTAAAAAAAAATTATGCAGCAGAGACAAAGAAAGAATTTGACATAACCAATAATAAATAGAAATAGTTTTTAATGCTGGGTCACTTGAAATTACGTTTGCAGAGTTAATCAGAAAACACTGAAACATTTAATAAAACTGTTCGAGTAAAACTTCTTTCACATCTTCTTGTAAAGTGCCTATTTTAATGTCTAGGATTGATCGAATAGAGAAGTAGTTGAGCTATGTATGGCTAGTTTCACATCATGTATTTACTTACCATGTGAACAAGATGTCTGGCCATTTCCGGTAAATCTTTTGCTTGACTTCCACTTTTACTCAGATTTAACCCTTTAATGCCTCCTGCGGATTCCTGAACAAAGAACACTGCACAGAGATTCAGACAACTTTCAAGGGAATTGACACAAACTCTGATTTTCTAATCTTATATATTTTTGCAACACAACGTTGTAATCCTTAGATATTTCAAACTATTAATTCAAATAAGTTTGAAATATCAAGGGTTTACACTACTACGTTGCAAAAATATAGAGATTAGAAAATTTAATTTCTTGGCAAATAATTAATTTCTAAATGCATCATATTTAAGATCGCGGCGACTTTGAAGTGTCGCAACTCCTTGGCCTTTAGTTTTGCTCAGCAACTCACTCATACTTTTTTGTAACTGTATGCATAGACATCTGATTCTAGTTTCATTTTTTTAGAAGTAATGGCCTTAATACTTATCAATTATTGCCTGAAAGCGAATTCGAAATATCGAAAAAGATTAATTTAATGGAAATCTCAGTTCGGTTTTTTACATAGAAATAAAGCTAAAGGTTTTGTTATTTGAAACTGCAGCGACTAAAATAATTGATCTTATTATTTATAAAATATTCGTTTACATAATTATTATTCCTTAAAATTATTGTTTGTTTTATATNTGTGCAATTCCTAAAAATAATTGTTTGGTTTATATTATTACTAAAAATATTCGTTTGTCTTATCATTAATAAAAGTAGTTGACTGTCTTATGTTACAATTGTTTGAATAATTATGTTTAAAAATTTGTCTGATGCAATGGTTAAAATTTTTACCTCAAAAGGAATCATAACTGCTCTTGTATTCCCATAAGACGCTCCCTGAAATTTGTATTATTCACATTTTCTTTGTTGTTTGTGTGCGCTTGAAAGAATGTAAACTATTTGTAAAAATGGAAAATTAGTTTGAAACTTATTTTATGCAAAATCACCATTAAAAATTGTGTAAGTGTACCATTGAAACCTTTATATCTGATTAACTAATACTGTGGAAGAAGTTGTCGTTTTTCTAGGTTTAAAAGTGTTTAATTCAGATCAATCCTATATGTTCTCCTGAATTAGAAATGCGCTAGTCATTTTTGTAGAAAATCCACGATTAAAAATAGTCAGTTTTAACTGTTATAAATATTGATATCTTTTTCAACACTTGATCAGACAACACGTTAAAAATCGCGCCTAGCAACCTTTGCATGAAGATTTCACTTGAAATCACGCTTACAGTCCCTTTAAAAAGATTTTTCATGTCTATTTAGTATTTTTATAATAAGAAAATTAATTCTATATTTACCTTCAGATTAGGGTTAAAAACTCTGAAAATAAAATAAATTATTAGAAATGTTATTGCACGAAAATGAACGTAATTTTAGTTTAAAAGTAAAATAAAGAATTCTATAGATTTTGCGTTGAACGAACCCCAATAGTTAGAAATATTTTCTTACAGGGTGTTCTTTATCAAATTAGACCGTGTCAATGAGTCTAAATTACGATTTGGGGGACAAATCAGAAATTGGCTTTACTGAAAAATGACTTGAGCAATTGTGAGAAAGGAAATTGCCTGAATTTAATAAAAAAAATCCACCTGATGAAGTTTGCCAGGGTGGGGCTAGACTTCCAGTCCCCCTCTCCCCCTGTTGTAAATGAGACACCTCTGAAAGAAAAATTGAAAATTGTCGATTTTTTAAATAGATAAACAAGAACATCTCAATATTTTTGCTCAATAAAGATATAAAGGACACCGGGGTGAAACTTCAAATTAAGGTTTACGTGAAATTACGTAGATACTCTCTTTAAGCAGAAAAATATAAGTAATCTAATCATGTCAATTTTAAAATAAAAACCGTACACATAATTACTTACAATATTTTTACGCCTCTATTTGAATATAAAAAAATGTATTCCTAAATTGTCAGGTTTAGTCTGACTTCCTGTCTGATTTATATATTTGTATCTATGTGGTAGTCGATTATATCAAAACAATGAAGACGACTTTTTTATTGTTTACAAACTTTTTTCGACTTACAAGTTTGCAAGTAATCAGAGAGAACCTTTTTTATCGACAGCTTCTCTTTGTTTCCGTGTTTATGTGTAATCATGCTGTTTAAAAAGCTTGATATAAATCAAAATTGAAATCGAAATTCGTCTTCATTGTATAGAAATAATCGCCTACCACTGTACCTGTTTTCATCTAAAACTTCTAAAATATTTTTAGCTTTAGCTCCAGTTCCCGCGGTCAGTGAATCCCCAAGTGCACCGATTATACCAATGTCTTGAGGTCTGAAAATTTTTCAGAATTTGAAGAAGAACTTGCCACAAACTCTAGCTTTATAATCTCTTTAGTTTAGTAACTTGATGGTGTAAATATTTGCTGTAACAAACTTTGAGTATTAGTTTTTCTTAAACCATCAGTATGCAACTTGGTATCATGCTTACACAATTGGAGTTGGAGGCGAGTAATCAGTTTCATTCTTGAAAAACAAATTTAAGCTTACAGTTGACAGATAGACAGGGGAGACTCAACTTTATCCTCAAACCTCATCGTGTATCAGACCTTAAATTTGACCTCAAAAACTTGACCTAAAATTCTACTTGACCATTAGTTTAACCTCAATGTGGACCCATTACCTTAAATTTGGTTGATCCCATGTTGCTTCTGACCTTGAAACTGACTCCAAGGTTACTCAATTCACTGAAGTTGAAACAAACTCTTCTAGCTGACCCTGAAGCTACCTTGAAGCTGACCTTGAAGTTGACCTTGAAGTTGACCTTGAAGTTGACCTTGAAGTTGACCTTGAAACTGACCTTTAAGTTGACCTTGAAGCTGACCTTGAAGCTGACCTTGAAGTTGACCTTGAAGTTGACCTTGAAGTTGACCTTGAAGTTGACCTTGAAGTTGACCTTGAAGCTGACCTTGAAGTTGACCTTGAAGCTGACCTTGAAGTTGACCTTGAAGTTGACCTTGAAGTTGACCTTGAAGTTGACCTTGAAGCTGACCTTGAAGTTGACCTTGAAGCTGACCTTAAAGCTGACCTTGAAGGAGACCCAACATTATACTCGACCCTAAGTTATACCTGACTTGATGAACTGTCCTAACACTATTGTATGAATAGTTTCCCTCTGGTTCACATGGGAACCCGGCCTGCTCAATTAGTCTTTGAAACCTGGAACAAAGAAAAAATGTTCAATCATGTTTTTCCGTTCTTTTGATTTAAAGATCTGAATTCATAAAAAGATACCAAAATGCGACAAAAAAATGTTTTCTCTGATGAATTAGAATTTGACTGTCCTTTCAGAAAGTGGAAAATTTTCAAAAATATAGATTTTTTATTATAAGTATCTAGCATTATGAATATCAACGTTTTAAAGTTTTCGATCAATTCTTTACATAAAATATTACGTTAAAACTGCTTTAGATAGCCTTAGGTACACAGTTAATTTAGACCAATAGGACAAATTATTTTGATAACGAATTAAAATGTCGTTTTTAAATGCCCTGGAAATTATATAAAATGTCGCCTCCAACTAACCTATGATGATTCGAAGGAAGATTTTCCGGTATATTTGGAGAATCTACTATTCGGAAAAACTATACTTTTTACCTTGTATTTTACATTCATGTACAGCATGCATTTACCTGAAGTGTCTTTGAAGTTTGCCGCCTGGGATTTATGTACTAATGTACTGCACAGGAATATTATAATCGAGATCATTGCTGCAATCTATATTTATCATTGCTGCATTATCTCTGAAAATAAATATTTTATAGTCGATTAGAAAACAAAGAGTTTGATCACCCATTTCACTCACTGTGCATTATCTAAAGTTAACTTAATTGCTGCATTTCTATTCAGTTTGCTCACTGTATATTATTTAAAGTTAGGTCACTGTGTACCACTTAGCATTGACTCACTGTGCACCATCTGAGAAAGGGTTAATTCAGTTTCCTTACTTTGTAGATAACCAAACTATGACTTAAAAACCCCCAAATTCAAAGAGCTAAGGTAGTCGTTAAAGTCTCATCTATCTTAGGTAACCCTGTATTTTTTCTTTTGTCGATTTATGCATTTTATCTAATTTTATCTCATTTTATCTCATTTTATCTCAATTTTATCTCATTTTATCTCATTTTATCTCATTTTATCTCATTTTATCTCATTTTTTTTCTCATGGTTTCATGGTTCCATGGTTCCATGGTTTGTGCCATAAAGAATTAGAATAAACTATTAAAGTGTTTAGTACAGTTTTTAGTTTACAAATGTCATTATAAGATTTTATTGTTAAATCATTGCTGCGAGAATTTTTTTTTAATTCCTGCCAAGATTGTTATTTTCAAACATTAAAGGGATAATTAAGAATTTTTAGCGTCTTTATTTTTTTTTATTAAAACAATGTAGGGGTTTAAGATAAATTCAATTGTACAAAAAAATCTAACATTTCAGGGGTAACCAGGCCCGGCCTATGGGCCGCCCCCAAGTTTGGTTAAGAACCGAGAACTTTTCCCATGGTGAGTAACTTATTTTTGCCCTTACATTCCATTTAAACAATCGTTTTCAAAAACGATTATTTTAAAAACGACCGTTTCGTTTAAAAAACTATGGTTTTATGTTTTTTATTCATCGTTTTTTTAAACGAAACCCTAGCAGGTTAGATTTTTTGTATAATTGAATTACTCTTAAAAATCTACTTGACTAGTGAGATGGATGTAGACGGAGAGTGTACACGCATTATAAATCAAAATATTAGGATTCATTTGGTATTGAAGTAATATGTGCGAAGGGTTGTTAATCGTTTTTGATAACGATCGTTAAACGATCGTTTTTGTTACGTTTTTCAATCGTTTTCAAAAACGATCGTTTCGTTTTTGGGAAAAAAACGATTGACAATTATGTTAACGATCGTTAACGAAAGGTTGTCGTTAACGATCGTTAACGAAACGACGATTTTTATAAAAACGATTGTTTTAAAAAGTGATTGTTTTCAATAACGAAGTTTTATGTGTGTAATGTGTAAGAGCGTAAACACACTTATAAATTTTTTACCAGACGGATTAGCAAAGTTTAAATATTTTTAATGAGCCCAAAAAAAGCAAAAAAAACTTCTGTGAAATACTTTTACTCTCGTTATTTATAAAATGTGGTTTACTATTTTCACACCTAAAGAAATTAGTCTAATTAATAATCTGAAATTGTGGTTTCTCTTTTACGGTGACTTGCGGACTTTGCTGCATATAAAATGGAAGAAATTGTTAGAATTAAACACCTTTTTAACTAAAAACTCTTTTTTGCTCAGGGAATTCAAGGGAATACACAATTTCGAACGGAAACTCCGCGAATGACATCTTGCTCTAAAGAGATTTAAAAAACGCATTAAAATTATAACATTAAAACTAACATTATTGGCAAATGGTTGAAATTGATAGGACCGGAATAGATAGCATCGGGTATTCTCTCACACTGGAATCTTTTTAATTTATCTTTTTACCGTTAAATATAAACTAATCCGCTTAGTGTAAAATAGAGTTGAATGATCATGCAATTTTTAATCATTGAATCATGAAAATTTTATTTATTTAATCTTTTATACAGCTCAATTAAACAACGCCAGGGGGGAGGAGAAATATTTAATGATTTCAGGGATTTTTGTTTTATTTCTTTATGTTTGTTTCAGTTTTAAAACTCATAATTCCTACAGATTTGGAACTACTTTAAGAGTTCTAGCAATTTTCGATTATCCGGCCTACATTTTTGTGGGAACTCATATGACCTGTAGAAAAGGTTTATGGATGGCCAGAATTAAATAAATTTGCTCAAAACAAATTCGATTTTTTTAAATTCATGAAAAAAACGATAAATCCAAGTTTTTTTTCATTTTTAATGATTAAAGAAGAGAATATAGTTAAATCGAAGAGTAAAAATTGCAGTTTTCTCAAAATTTAGTAAAGGTGCTAACGTCAATTTTGATTATATTTGGTAATTAAAACAAACTTTTCCTCTCAATCCAAAGTAATAAAAAGGTAATAAAATGCCAGTCTTAAACTTCTGAAAGATAAATTATAATTTTTAAATGAGAATTTAAAAAAGGCAACATTTAAAAACTGTTGCCGTGTAGTTTAAATTAATGATTTTCCATTGATCGTTTTCCGACGTAAAAATGTTCACTGATGTGAGTAACCCGTGCATAATGTAATAAGTAAACTTTGCGTAACTCCTGCGTAAGAAATGCGTATATATATTACATACATAGGTCAGTCCCCTCTTTCATTCAAGCAGCAACAATAGTCTCTATAAACTGTCTACGTAAAACTTCGTGTCACAAATTTATTTTTAAACAAGTGAAAATAAAGTTGCTAAGACTTTAAAAGAAATCCTAGAACTGTAATTTAAATCTTAAACATACATTTAAATTGTTTAAAGGATTCCTTAAAATCTAAAACATTTCGTGTCAATAATGTTTTTTGGACACCAAACAGTATAGTCTACGCACTGTTGCCTTCCATGGTAAATGTCCGAATATTTAACTGTAGAATTCAGCTTGATATATAAGCATAGCCCTAGGAGAAGGGGTAGTGATACAGAACTATAGAGAGGGATACATTATTATATATAGTCCTTGAATCGGGACTACAATATGCTACAAAGGGGACACGTAGTAGACTTTAAAAAACAGCATTTTTAAGGCCAGAGGGAAGGCAAAATCGAACAGGGGGGGACAACAAAAATATTTTAGCGTGAAAACTTGCCCCCCACCCCTGAGTGCGCCTGTCAAGGGGGGTAAGGAGGGTGGACAAGACTACCCAGGAAGGGGGGGGACACACTGTACTTAACTACTGATTGTTCATGCAATAGCAGCAGCAATAGAAGCCCTCCAACTATTATATATATTTTGGCTTGTCTGGGTGTATGTCTGTCTGTTTGTTTGTATTCTATAAACGTTCAAATATATTGGGGGAGAAAAGGTTCATGGCCGGTTGCAGTTCAAGAAAATATTCCCCTGTGTTATTATCCCTAAAAAAAGTCACTTGTATTATTATTAATTTGCCTATAATCTTTATTTTCAAAGGATGCAAAGTAAAAATGCATGTTCTAGTAAAAAATGTACGGAATTTATATTGTCTGTTTCCTTATATTCATGATCCCCTTAAACTGCAGTATAAAGGTACACATCATAGATGGATTGTTGGCGGAGAAGG
>NW_019396803.1:42094-135204 GCF_000591075.1 Eurytemora carolleeae | reverse complement strand
GATTCTATATCTAAAGATTACTACTTAATTAAAATGTAATTAAGCTGCATATGCGATTCTATATCTAAAGATTACTACTTAATTAAAATGTAATTAAGCTGCATATGCGATTCTATATCTAAAGATTACTACTTAATTAAAATGTATGGCAGAATTCTATATATTCTTACAATGTGTCTCAACAAATATTTAGAAATTCAAGTAAAATTGCTGAGAAATAATCTGAAATCTTTTTGTAAAATACCTTTTAAAATTTAGAGGGTTATAAAAAAACAAAGGATTTCGTATTTTTTGACATTTTTTGTTTACCAGCTATTTTCGTTGTTAACATTTTTGTGTAAGTGACCAATTGCGGATATAGATTTAAACACAAAGTTTTAAAACATTTTCCCCACAAATATTCTAGTTTCTGGTTTTTAAACGCTTTTTCCACAAATATTCTAATTTCAGGTTTTTAAACATTTTTTCCACAAATATTCTAATTTCTGGTTTTTAAACATTTTTTCCACAAATATTCTAATTTCTGGTTTTTAAACATTTTCCCACACATAATTGATCTTATTTTAGATTTTTAAACGTTTTCCTCACAAATATTCTAATTTAAGGTTTTTAAACATTTTTCCCAAAAAATATTCTAATTTCAGGTTTTAAACATTTTTCCCAATAATATTCTAATTTCTGTTTTTAAACATTTTCTCCGCAAATATTCTAATTTCAGGTTTTTAAACATTTTCCCCACAAATATTCTAATTTCTGGTTTTTAAACATTTTCCCCACAAATATTCTAATTTCTGGTTTTTGAACCGATTCAATTGATAAATTGATTAAAAGTGAACAATAGTATATCAACTAAAGTATTCAAATGGTATACTGTACACATTTGGAATATAATGATCATGAAAGATCTTGTAAAAAACATATTTAATGAAGGCATGAAATATCATGTATAGTGAGATCCTAAGAACTATTTATAACATTGTTATTTTGGTTCGCAGTGTTTTTGGACAGAAATTTTCTCTTTATCAAGAAGGTTTAAGTCTTTTTAGATTTAATTTTGTTCCGAGCTTTAGCGAGGGATAAAATATAATCTAGAGATTCGAGATATTAAGAAAATTAAGTCCAAAAACTTCATAACACGTGACGTGGCATGCCAAAATAATAGTTTTATTGGTAATTTGGGTGGGGCAAAACTTTGTTTCCAGGCAAAGCCTGGTTCCCCAATTAGTTTACATAAAATACAAGTTGTGTGCAGGCGTGTTTTGTGTATGAGATATGTTTTATAATTTGTATATTGTAAAGTGAAATTGTGAGAACATATGGAATATTACTGAAACTTATTTACCACACTCTTGATTTTGGCCCAATTCATTAAAATAAGGGAAAAATGATTAATATGGTCTATCTTATATTTTAATCAATATTGCATAAAATAAAATACTTTTCAAATAAAATGAAAGACAACATTTCAGAAAGCATATAAGGCATAGATTTTTTTATTTACAAATAAATGTAGTCCTTTAAGCAATAAATCCCAATAGTTTACTGACACTTAAAATTCAAACTAGAGGAGATACGAGGTCCCAAAGTCGTACCAACATAAATTTTACACGGATGTTGTTCCATGCTACGCTAAACTCTTCACGGAAGATCTTGTCAACTTGTCAAGGACCATTAAAAACTTTATTGTGTTTACATTGTGTTACGGTCTTGAAGAAGTCTGATTCTAGGAGTATAGAAATAACATCAGATTATCAATAGAGTTACATCTATCTGATTGTGATGTGTGTATACTCTGTATATTAAATCGTATAAAATTAATGGTACTTTGTCTTTCTGTTCCGATTAAAGCATGACTGACCATTATTTTAGGTATGTGGATGAACTTTTCAAGGGTTGGACACAATTTTAAAAGGTGTGTACAAACATTTAAAAGGGATGGACAAACATTTAAAAATTGTGGACTAACGTTTAAAAGGGATGACAAGAATTTAAAAAGGGATGGACAAACATTTAAAAGGGGTGGACAAACATTTAAAAGGGATGGACAAACATTTAAAAATTGTGGACTAACGTTTAAAAGGGATGACAAACATTTAAAAATTGTGGACCAACGTTTAAAAGGGATGACAAACATTTAAAAGGGATGAACAAACATTTAAAAGGGATGGACAAACATTTAAAAGGGATGAACAAACATTTAAAAGGGTTGGACAAACATTTAAAAGGGATGAACAGACATTTAAAAAGGATGGACAAACATTTAAAAGGTGTGGACAAACATTAAAAGGGATGGACAAACATTTTAAAGAGATGGACAAACATTTGAAAGGCGTGAAAAACATTAAAAGTGCTGGACAGACATGAAAAATAAATAGACAAACATTAGATTTTTAAAAAAGTAATGGAACATCAAAAGAGCACGTACGAACTTAAATAACCTGCATCATCAGTGAATACAAATTACCAAAATCACATGTAAGCAACCGTAAAATCAAAATATTTGAATAAAAATTTGAAATTAATATATCAATATTTAAATGGATTAATTGTAATATTCACTTCGCTTGCTCTGGTTTTGAGTATGAAGCGCGCCAAGTCTAAGTATAAACTACGCGCATCGGCGTACACCAACGTAGTTTACGCGCGTTCAACACATATAAACCTTGTATACAGAGTTATCTTACATAACTTCTTTTCTTTTCTTTTCTAGAGTCTCTTTATTCTTATTCCTGGACTTTTTTATTCTTATTCGTGGAGTCTCTTTTCTTCTTACTCCTGAAGTCTCTTTTGTTCTTATTCGTGGAGTTTCTTCTATTCTTATATCTGAAGTCTCTTATATTCTTATTCTTTGGAGTCTGTTCTATTCTTATTCCCTGAAGTCTCTTCTATTCTTATTACAGGAGTCTCTATAATTCTTATTCCTGGAGGCTATTCTATTCTTATTCCCTGAAGTCTCTTCAATTCTTATTCATGGAGTCTCTTCAATTCTTATTCCCTGAAGTCTCTTCAATTCTTATATCCTGAAGTCTCTTCAATTCTTATTCCTGGAGTCTCTTCTACTTTTATTCTTATTTCACTTCTCCCATGTGCAAATATTTTTAGCAAGAGCAATAGAAATATGATTAGTCATTATAAATTTAAATTTTTTTATTTTTAGTTTTTAATGATTTTAAGAACTTTAACAATTTACAGTTGTTACGTTGTTGGTTATAGAATAGTATTCTTATTGTTATTATTATTATCATTTCATTAACAATACAGTTTACAGGAACGGAATTAATTCTTTTATTGGAAATCATCAACTTTCTGAGTTTTGATGGGCAAAACAGTTCATTCACACTTTTTGCCTGTTATCTTTAAAAAGAATAAGGTTATAAATAATTTTTTTCAGGTAAAAAAAATACATTTTTTACTTAACTTAGTTGTTTATTTGCTCGGAAAGAAATAAACTTATCAGTAATTACTCTTTTCAATACTCTAATTTGGTAATCCCTTGATTTTTGTAACCTAATGGTGTAAATCTTTAAGATTCATGTGATGAAATGTTCAACATCAGGTGAAAAAGAAATGTTTCTCATATCCACATCTTTGCAACCAGATGGGGTAAACCTTTAATATGAAAAAATTTTACTTTTGATCAAGTATATAAAAGTTGATAGTTTGAAAAATCAAAAGTTCGGTTGTAAACATATGGGATCCCGGTTTTATGCAATGGATATAGGATTAGAATATTAGGAGTATGAGGAGAGTAATTAGTTCATCTGAACACTTTTTTGTTTTTTGTTTTGTTTAAAGTTTTCTGGTTTGTACCGGAGTAAGATAACTTTCCTCCGGATGAATCCGGATTTTTATTTCCGGAATATTAGATCCAGGTTCAGAGTTTCCGGTCGGCTTGAAGGCTTTCTGAAGGTTGGACCCAAACTCATTTCTGGAAATACAAATTTATCTCCTTTTTTAGAATTCATGAATTATTCATTAAGTTACATTTAAATAGTATTTGGTTTTCTTGTCTTGGCTTTGGCAACCTAGTTTTCACTGAATAAAATTGAAATACAACCAATTCTAAATTTTTAGTTTTTAAGAGACGCTTGAAAAACATTTCAATCTTTCATAATAAGCAAAAATACTAGGGTTCAATCTTTTATTATATTATATGTTAGGATATTCTAGGTTATTCTAGGATATTCTAAGGTATTCTAAAATATGTTAGGATATTCTAGAATATTCTAAGATATTCTAGGATATTCGTGAATATTCTAGGATATCCTAGAATATTCTAGGATATTCTAGGATATGTTAGGATATTCTAGAATATCAAACCTATTTTTTCCAAGTCTGAAATAAAAATTAACCACAGCGATCTTGAAAAAAAATTATTTCTACCTTTTTGCTAATTTTCTCGTCGGTTTAATTTCTTCTATCAATCTTTTAGACGTTATTGGCGCAGAACTGAAAGAAAGAAGAGTTTCATTAAATTTAAATAAATTCTAAATTTTTCCTTTTATTAACAACCAATGCATTCCAATAGTGAGCAATTTTAAACATTTTATTTGACACTGAAAGAACTGTAAAATTAATTAAGTCTGATCCACAGCGGTACTTTTAGATTTCCTTGTTTTTGTTTTTGAAAACAAATTATTTTCAGTTGTGGTTTCTCTATAGAAAAATTGTCACAATTTAACACAATTTTTAAAATAAAACACGACGTCATCTTCCATCTTCCAATATTGATGAGATCAAGGTTTGAAGGGTACCGTTGTTAATCAGACATGCCCCTCGATAAAAAAGCGGGTTTTAATGGAAATTTCAACGAGAGTCACTTTGATAAAAAAGAATATTATTTACAATTTACAACACAGATATTATTCTTTAATCTACGCCGCTGTCTTATTGTGCTTAATCAAATGTCTTCTTGTTTTGGGAACTAACAACGATCATGTTGTACAGATCTTTGCATTTTTCAAACTATTAATTCTGTTGGATCAAATAGTCAAAGTTTTAAGTATAAAAGGTTTACACCGTTTGGTTGCAAATATTACGAGATTAAAACACTTTTTTAGTAAGGAATCAATTTTTTTTTATTTCAAAGATGTCCAAAAATGTTGCAATTGGTTTAAGTTACTCTTTTGAAATTACGTCAAGCTCTTTTTACTCTAATTTTCTGTTTTGTGAAAAGTCTTTTTAAAAATTTCCTAAACCTTGGTTTGAAAAAAGATGACACTTCAGATTCCTGAAAAAAAGTGAAATTGACCATCAATATCAAATTGTTTGTTCAAATTGATAAAATTTTCAAACAATTATCAAATTTTTCAATTCGTTGAGTTTTTCAATTTTATTGAAATGATTAAGTTGTTCGGTTGATTGCATTTTTTAAATTAATTGAATTTTTCAAATTGATTGAATTTTTCAAACTGATTGAATTTTTCAATTTGATTGAATTTTTCAAATTGATTGAATTTTTCAAATTGATTGAATTTTTCAAATTGATTGAATTTTTCAAATTGATTGAATTTTTCAAATTGATTGAATTTTTCAAACTGATCGAATTTTTCATTTTGATTGAATTTTTCAAATTGATTGAATTTTTCAAATTGATTGAATTTTTCAAATTGATTGAATTTTTCAAATTGATGAAGTTTATAAAAGAATTGAATCTTTGCCACAAACTCTGCTTTTCTAAACCCTATATCTTTGGATTCCAATGCCGTAGACCTTAGATATTTCAAACTATGAATTCTGNTTGGCTAATTCACATTGAGAACTAAATCTGATCATTTTATGTTTTTCCTTGACCAAATATTGGTTAATTCACATTGAGAACTAAATCTGATCATTTTATGTTTTTCCTTGACCAAATATTGGTTAATTCACATTGAGAACATAAATCTAATGTGCACATTTAAGAAAAATAAATGCAAAAATTACTTTGGTTTGTAGGTTAGTGCAGAAAAATTCAAAAAGAAATAAAAAAAAGATGAAAAAAGACTAAACCTGAATTTAGGGAGCAGCTCAAGACCAGGGTTAACAGATTCAACAAACTTTAAAACTAAAATTCAAATTTTAAAAAGAATTTCAAATATTTTAGTGTAAAACTCGCAGAATCTTTCTGTTATTTGAAAAATTATGATTTTTTGTGTGAAATTGTATGATGGCTTCTGAAATAAAGTTTTAAATGTATATTAAAAGAGGTTTCATCATTTTTCTCTTCACCCCCCCCCCACAAATTTTTTTATTTTTTTCCACCATAACCACCATGTATATCACTATATGTTTCGTATTCGTATACATTTTGTTCTAAAATTATAACTTCGCGGACACAACCAACCAACCAACCAACCAACCAACCAACCAACCCCTTTACCTAAATGAAGAACATTTTCTAATTCCTCCGAAGTTTGGTTTGTTAAAACTTCAGGGTTCACACAAGCACTTAAATAAATGAATAAATTAATTTAACTTTGCGATTGAAAATAAACCGCCAACATGTTTTATTTTTTTTATCACAAAAGAATCTAACACTTCTAATTGAAAAACTTTTAAACCAATAGTTATAACCAGTGTGAGATCAATAGCTTGGAATAAGGATAGGTCCATTGATTTAACCCCTTCAGTTCTAATACAGACCCAGAGCTAAGCTCAGATTGGATAGTTCTATTGATGCAACCCCTTCAGTCCTCATACGGACCCAGAGCTAAGCTCAGATTGCAAGTAGTCCGGCCTATAAGCATAACAGCCTATTAGCTCTTTTGTATATAGCTATAAGTCAAAAAAAAAGTGGGGCGAATGGTAATTCGCCTCATGTATGCGTCTGTTCGTTAAAAATGCCATCCAGAAATCATACTAGGCTTAAACCGAAACAGGGAGTTAGTAGTCTCGAGGAATCGAAAGGAAGAGGATTAACCCGTGATATAAGGCGGACAAAAGGCGGAGGGTTTGTCAGAGAGCTTTGGCTTTCTTCGATTCATCAGTATCAACCATTATTTGTTCTTTTTTATACTGTAAACATTTTTTAATTTTTAAACTTATTCACATCAGTTTTAGGCCTTATATATTTCCTTTAAATGGTAACACTGTGACACACTTAGAATTGTAAGAAAAATATCATGGGGGGGCGTACTCTTACCCCCCCCCCCCCCGTCCTTTGATTGAATAAAAAATTAAGGTTAAAAGGGATAAGTGTCGTATTAGCTAACTAAACTGCAATATCCAAATTAAATCCAA
Organism: Eurytemora carolleeae; assembly: GCF_000591075.1. Classification (NCBI taxonomy): domain Eukaryota; kingdom Metazoa; phylum Arthropoda; class Copepoda; order Calanoida; family Temoridae; genus Eurytemora; species Eurytemora carolleeae. The sequence continues at coordinate 127,983 of NW_019396803.1, read as the reverse complement.
GAAATTTTACAAATCTGCAAAAATTAAAACCCAAACCGTATACAAGTTTGTTTTTTACTTTCAGTATGATAATAAAATAATAATTATTATAATTAATAATAATTATATTAAAATTATAAAAATGATAACAATTATTGATGATGATAATTATAATAATGATATTAATACTACCTATAAACAAACTGTCCTTGAACAACAATACTGTTCCCCCCTGAGATGGGGAGGGAGGGAGTTTCTCTTGAAAAATCTGGTTTTTGTACCCGCTCCCAGCTTAGCAAATTTATACAACAAGACACGTCGTGCTGAAATGATGAAAATCATTTTTAAGTTTGTTTTAATCTTAAAAGGAAATTATCATCTTAAGGAATTGAGCCTTTGCCATAAACTCAAATTTTCGAGTCTCTTTTTTCTTTGCAACCTGATGCAAAAGCTTTAGAGAAGGATTGTTTTGTTTTGAAAAATCCAAAACGATCGTTTTATAAAGTGAAGTTATTGAAAATTTCAAAACGGTCGGTTTAAAAAAATGTCGTTTTAGAAAAATAATCGTTTTCAGTTTGAAACGGGAAGCAATGTTTTTTTTTTGTCGTTTTCCGTTATAAAACAAAAAATAACATTTTTCTGTTATCCGTTTCAACAGAAAAGGATTCTTTTCCGTTTTTCGATAAAAAAAAACAAAAAAGGATATTTCTAGTATTTAAAACGGAAAACGATGATGATGAACTTTTTACTTTTTAAACAATCTCATCCCTGGATTTAGATTGATAAACATAATAAACAAAAACACAGCAGTTTAAAAGTTTTAATTGGAAACATGCCAATGTCCCATTTAGACGATTTTCAATGACTTTGAAAATGTACCGTTAACATATTAAGTTGATCATTGTTTTTATCCTTGTTTGTAAAACACCACAGATTATTTGGAATTCAGAGGTTTCACATAATTCAAAATTTTATTCTTATATATTTTATTCGTGAAATTATGCTAACTTAAGACTCTTAACGAAAGAAATAAAAAAGCATGTAACTTTAATGACGGCCAGAAATTCTCTAATTCTGAATTCTGATGTTCTGTAGATAAAACTCGGTCTTCAACATTTTAATTCATATTCTCCCCCCCCTGACAATTTCATGATTTCAGTCTTTCCAAAAAATATACATTTCAAATGAATTGAATTTCTTGCAACCAGATGTTGTTGACCATATTTCAAACTATGAAAAATTTTAGCTCAAAGAATCTAAGTTTGAAATATCAAAGGTATGCACTTATAATGCATCAGGTTGCAAACATACTGGAATAAGCAAATTTGAGTTTGTGGCAAAAACTCAAATACTTTTGAACCTTTAAATAAAGCAAAATCTAATATGATATTCCGCCATGGTGTCATATAACAACATGTATGTATTATCAATGTTCTCATATTTGCACGCATATACAGTTCTAGATATTTGAGCTTATAAGCTGGTAATGCAACTTGAGAGGTAGATTTAGAATGGTAAGAAATGGTGACAAATCATAGCAAATAAATCCTTCAGAGGTCACAAAAATGAATGTCCTCTGGAATAGGTGATCATAGTTTGTTTTTTGTTCAAGTTTTTTGTTTTGAGACGTATAACGGTTTTTAAGGCTTTCGTTTTTAAACGAAAAAGGATTTTTTCGTTTTTCAATTTTTTAATATTCGTTGTGAAAAAAGTTCTATTTCAAAACGACCGTTTCGTTTTGAAATAAATTGTGGAACTAACTTCTACTTTTTTATTCTACAGAGGTTTGGTCCAACGCCATTACAGAGTTTAAAAGATTCCCAAAATAGACACACAAAACGAAAACGATCTTTTTGAAAAAAAATCCTAAGCACATTACACATTTCATATGGCATACTTAAATAGAAGAAAAATATATAATTAACTGTTTCTTTTAAATGCTATAGCTGAATGCTTTCAAGCTAATTGACAAACGATTAATCTAAAAGTGGATTCCGGTTACCAAAATACCAAAATACCAAAATATATATTAACAATATTTATTGCGCAAAGTAAAGTAAATGATACCACAATTTGATAGAAAAATTTAAATCCTTTTATTTTTTAAACTTGTCACAAGTCTATACTTCGGGCATATACCTTAGTTTTTACAGTAATACAACAGAAAGGCTGAGGAGTGGATTGGTGAACGGAACCAGCTTTTATAGACTCTTCCACAACTTCCTGAAAACATCATTATATTTAAACGATAGGGAATATTTTTTACCTTTAAGATAACGTTCTGAAAATCTCTTATTTAAAATTCTTTGCATTGAGTTGAGATTCTATACAAATAATTCTAATTCTAAAAGGCATAGAATCCCTTTAAGAAGCCCCCCCCCCTCCAAAAAAAGATGATCAATATATCAGACAATTTATATCTGTTTATTCAAAACTAAGCTAATATAGAAAAAACTTTAATTTAATTACTATTAATTTCTTACTTGATATTTTTGCGGGTCTGATGATTTTAACTTATCCAAGGACTCCCAAATATTCTAAACAAAATTTAACAATGGTTTTATTTTCACAAAATTAGAAACAGCTTTAAAAATTGACATAGTTTGTTCATATACAGGGTGTCCCACATCATATTAGATGGTGTATAGCTCAAAATTGTGATTTTAGTGACTAATAAGAAAATTGAAAAACAATGAATCATTTTTAAAAAATATACAAGGTTTTTATAAAAGTTTTCTTGCAGAAAATACTTGGTTTTTCGAGTATTATGTGCGTATTTTGGCGTTAAAGCTTGGACGCTCTGTATCAGACGGATCCATAAACATGTAAAATAGGAAGACGACATTTAAGCAATCTTATGTATGTGAACTTGATGTTTTTTTAAAAAAAATTGTTACATCAATGCTTGAAAAAATAAATGTATTCAGAGAAATGGGTACGTGTAGGGCTGGGTAGTGGGTATGACTATGTTGAGAGTTTTTAAAGCCGTTTGTTAATGATTAATGAAACACGTATAAAATAAAACTTTTCTAGTCGACGTTCGTTATTTAGCTAGCACTGAATTTCCAAGTTTCTGTTCCATTTCATGTTTATTGGACTGTTTAAAATTATAATTTGAACAGTCCGCCGTCCTTTGGGTCTCAATTGTAGATTCACTTTAAAGCAATACATATTTTAAGTTTTGCTTATCCCAAAAAATGAGACAATATTACAGATTTTCTCAAAGATTATTTACTACGCATGATATCCATTTTGTCCCTAAATAAACCCCAACAGAATTTAATAATCTTATGTTTCTCCCTTCTAAAGCATATTATATGGGCCTTGGTTTGTGAATTGCGACACATGGGCCGGGTATAATAGTAAAATAGGCTAAATACATAGATCAGGATGGAGATAGTGGGAGTACTAGGTTCTCCGACAATGTTGAAGGGACAGGGTGTCACACGAAAAATGAGAGTTGTTTGGCGGTTTGGAGGTTTGGTTTTGCTTTTTGAATTAGGCTTTCTTTGTTCACCTTTAGGCACAAAAAAGGGCAGACTCCATTTTGGAAATGCGACCAGAGGTATTTTGTGATTATAAATTTATAGAATTCTACTGCTAAAATCATGTCTTCGAATTGTTATACATGCCCCAATTTTTTTCAAATATCAAAGAAAACTTTTAAGTTGTCTATATCAACTGGTATTTCGTGGGACACTCAGTATATTAAAAAGACAGTGAGAAAACTGCAGCAAAAAAACTATTTATAAACTAAATATTTCCAAGTGAACTTTAAATAACATTGATATCAAAGAAAATGTTATGCAAATCAAAGATGAATTAAAAATCATCACTTGCATTTAATTATGCAGTTTTGGTATAAAGAATGAATTTAAAGAAGAAGTGGTCTCAATATTATAAGTAATATTTCTAAAATGATAAGCAATCACTTAAATTAACAGAATATTATACCTGAGCAGCACTCATCAAGGTTTTCATATCTAGACAATTTAGAATAATTGTTTAAACCTTGTTAGCAGGTCGTATTATAAAGGCGAAACTGGAAAATATACTGAGTCGAATTTCGAATATTTTGGAGATACAAAAATTCAGGGGCGTATACAGGATTTTTTTCCGGGGGTAGGGCTTATAAGTCATAAACCGCTGGGGTCTAAAACCCCCTGAAAACAAAAGATTTTATTGATCCATGTGAGCCCATGAGCCCATTGTAGACGCCTCTGGAAAAATTTCCAATTTGCTTCAGTTTTTGGTCTAAAAAAATCCAGTTTTTTTTCAATCTCTTTGAGAGTATGTGATTAAGTTAGGCAGGTCTCCTCTGAATTTTATAAAACTTCGTAAGTTGGATTTTTTTTTCATGTAAATTTATATCTTGATTCTTGAATTAAATACGAAGAGAATGTATTAGTATACAAATATCCTTCCTAATTGTTCCATGATAAAAGCTCCCTGTGGACCCTGTACGTTAAATGTGTATGGTTGTATTACAAATTAACAGTTGTGTTTGATATATCGATTTAACTTTTTAAAAAGCCTAATCGACAAAACTTGATATACAGCAGTTCCAAATGTCGTCTGATAAAAGAGATTCTTTTCGAAAACGGTGTTTCTGTGAATTTTGTTTTACTTATATCCATCATTATATTCTTAGATTTTTCTTATCATAATATTAACATACCCTGAATTGATTTTAAAAGTAGATATTTAGAGATTATTTTTAATTAAAAGAAAAATCTTCTTCATCCTCAGGCTATTAACAAATCTAACCCTACACTCTTCCTAGCGAGTTTTTGAGTTTCTATCAAAGCTTTATTTATATTTTTTAAAACTTTTTGACACACTTGATTAAGGAATAATACAGGAGGTTCCGTGCTAGTATACGATTAATACAATACGATACACAACCATTAATTCTAAGTTATTTTGTATTATTTTATGGTCATTAGGCTGGCTGAACACAATTTCTGGACTGAGTGCTGCGGCTAGGACAGGCTATGGGACCGAGCGCCGAGACTAGGACAGGCTAGGGGCCGAGCGCTGCGTCTAGGACAGTCTAGGGGTTTAGTTTATGACCTCGATTTAGATTTTTTTCACCTACATATAATATTTTTTTTGATTAATTTTGGGGTGAGGTTAGGTTAGTTGGACATTTTCTGGACCATGTGCTGTGGCTAGAATAGGATAGGGGACTGAGCTCTACGGCCGCATGCATCTTACTTTGCCTATGTGTTAAATATAAAATACATGTTCAATACTGTTAAGCAGGGGCCGGGTCCTTGAAACGTTCTCTATGACATTATCAAAAACTACGTCTAATAGCATGCATATCGCTTGTATTTCTGTAATTATTTATTCTATATTTTCAGAGTGGAATGCTTGCAAGGTTTGCAGGCTGGCAATGGAGTTAAGTAGCCGGCTGGAAAATGGGAAGCGGTTCAAGTATGACAATAAGGAAAATAAGGTAACACTATACAGTCAGATTCATAAAAGTGTGGAGTAGAAAGACAACTTGTATAAAATCTTATGTTTATTTGATGTTACTTAAAAGCAAATTCTTAACTAGCAGATTTTTCAAGTGTAATAAGTCGTTGTAAACTAAACTGGAACTGTTTATGGTCATAGGACTTCTAAAATGCTTAACTTTAGCAAAAGTTGTCTCCACTTCATATTCCAAAGTTTCATGGCTTTTCCTGTATTTTATTCTTCATTTATAATAAATGGCACATCCGATTCAAGGCGTTACTCTTAAAAGCTTTTTTAGATCAAGAATGGGTTTGCTTCCATCCTCTTCTATCTATATATGTTTTTTGCTTGTCTATTTGGGTGTCTGTCCGTTTGTATCCAATAATCGTCAAATTCAATGTTTGAAAATTTTGAAAATTTTGAAAATCCACAATTTTAATTATAAAATCGGCAAAATTTGTTGTGTTTTTTTTTGTATTCAAAGTGAACAAAGAGAACATGTTCACAATTAAAATAGGAGATTTTAAAATTTTTGGTTTTATTTTTTTCGCTTATTTTTATCCTAAAACTTGATGAACCATTCAGAAATGAGGAAATTTTTATAATTTTTGCTTTTAAACGTTCAGATTTGGGGTTTTAGAGAAAAAAAAGATTTTTTTGGAAATTTTGGTTGATATTTTACCCCTTGGATTCGGATCCAGAAAGCCAAAATCTTGCGGATCCAACGGATCCGGATCCTAAGCACTATTTAAAAGTATACTTTTTATTATTCTTGCAAAAAACGCCAATATTTTCCGTATATTTGTTCAAATAAAGGCTGAAAAAGCAACGTTGTGAATCGGGCATGTATGCAAGCCAACATTTTTTAAAAAATTAAATTATTGATTTCGTCAATATTAATCTTATTCTTGAGTGTTCAGATAAACGGAAAGGATTCAGAGATGGGAGGACATTGGGCTTTTTTAGGAAAAAAATTAATAATTAAATATTAAAAAAACTAGCTTGGGAACCCAGCTTTGCTTTGAAGTCAAGTTTTCTTAGTTAAAGTAAACCTCCGAGGTTTATATTTTCACCAAAGAATTATTTTTTATGTTTTTTTTTAGATACATTTGCCAATTTTTAATGTAAACAGATGACATTTTGCTTAGGCGAGAATATGGTGCTCAGACATCTGTTCCTTGTTTACAATATTTGTTTTTGTTTACTTATTTAAAATTAAATGTAATTTTAAGTTCTGTAATCAAACCTTTTTATTCCTTCTTCATTGGTAAGAAAAAAAGTTTTTCTTAATTTGTTTTAATATAAAGCAAGAACCCAATTTCACCCATTTTTTAATAAGCTATTTGATACTTTTTTGAAGTTTTGATTTAGAGATAAGAATATATAACTAAAAATGTGTCGATATTTTGGAGGATTTTTTCGCTGTAGTTAGTTTTACGCGCATTAGACAAAAATAATTAAAAGGTTGTATTATCTATAGTAAACGATCTAAATTATAATAATTATATGATCATCCTCCTCTCTATTGAATCAACAAAATCTCAAAAAGACCAAAAAACTGTTTCTTGTTAGAAACTGAAACATTTTTTTCTGAACTTTTTTCTTACCTGGAGTTCCTGGCAGGATTATTCAAGCAACTGCGTGTGTTTTCTTTCCTTCCTGAGAGGATTATTAATGATTGTATTAGAATATGAGGACTTTACCCACACTGGCCTAGGGTTAGAAACATATACGGATGGTGTTCAGCATCCCTTGGAGCTTAGGAAAATTCTTATTGGAGACCTTTCCCAGGTTACACTTCACACTACCAACTTTAAATTTTTTACAATTTCTTCAAATGCTATTCTTTCGATTCACTATGGCACCCTATAGGCCCTGAGAAACAAACAAAAATGATTTTCTGTTAAATATCTGAGTCTCTTCTATAGAACCCCCAACTGAAAATTTTAATCCCGCTACAGAAACAGGTTCATATCGGTTATATTTGCTCAGCTTATACAAATACTTAAAGGTTATCTTTGATATCTGGCATGAAACTTATTTAAATTGGGGTCTCTTGAAATTACGTTTAAAGTCCCTTTGCTATTAATAGACTCCACGCAAATATTCTCAATATGAGGAAATCGTCGAAATTTGGTGTTAATTCAATTTTCTTAATTTTTAGGAAATGTCAGTTTCATTTCGACTAAATCACGAGGAAAACTTTAAAGCACTGGTTCATCCTAATTGCGGAAGGAATGAAGAAAATTATAGATAAATATCAAACCTGATTTTTGCATTGCAAAAAAATAAGTTGTTGTCGACAGAACTAACCATTGTTTTTCAATATTCTTGTGCTGTAATAACCAAAAATGACATCTTTCTTACTTAAATTAAGTTGTTTTCGACAGAACTAACCATTTTTTTTTAATATTCTTGTGCTGTAATAACCAAAAATGACATCTTTCTTACTTAAATTAAGTTGTTTTCGACAGAACTAACCATTTTTTTTTAATATTCTTGTGCTGTAATAACCAAAAATGACATCTTTCTTACTTAAAATAAGTTGTTTTCGACAGAACTAACCATTATTTTTCAATATTCTTGTGCTGTAATAACCAAAAATGACATCTTTCTTACGTAAAATACCGAAGTTTTCTCCTTTGTTTTACAGTTGACTCCAAGAGCAGATATTTTGGTTGTAAATATTAATTACACAAATATTACCGTCATGTCTTTACAATAATTAAAAACTTAATGAAAATGTTACCAATTTTACCTAACTATTTTCTCCAACCTTTGACAAATTAGGCACGGAGTCGAGATATTTGATTCGTCTGGTCGAGTTGTTTCAAGCTTTGGTCATCAGCAAGCTAAACTCCATGAGGTAGTTTTTTTATTTTTTTTTTGCAAAATGTGACTAGGCAAAATATAGCTCAGCTACATTTTGCCTAGTCACAATATGCCTAGTCACATTTTGCCTAGGTAACAGTTTGCCTAGGTAACATTTTGCCTAGGTAACAGTTTGCCTAGGTAACATTTTGCCTAGGGTAACATTTTGCCTAGAGTAACAAAACAGCGAATTTTTCGCCTAGTCTATAATTTTTTCACAAAGAAATTTTCAACAATCCGATAATATTTTTTAAAAATCCGCAACGTTTTTTGCAAAAATTGCGCAATTTTTTTTGATAATTCAATTTTCTATAAACCAATCAGATCGAGAGACACATTGAAAATGGCTCCCATGATAACTGCAGGGCTTTAAAAAAAAGAACATGTTCACAATTTAAATAGAAGATAGGCGCGAATCGCCCTAAAAGCCTAGTAATAAAATAATCAGAGCAGCTTCTCAGATTTCATATTTATGATTATATCATATCTGTTCGGTACTATAGAAGTAAACCTATCTTGCAAGAATATCCACTAGTACACGGTTTAGGAGAAGAAATTTCAATATTGTTGGCTTCCTAGCATTTAAGAATGCTTATTTTTACACTGCAGGTGTAGAATTTTCATTCTTTAACGTCCGTGTAAGAATGGAAAAAGATTGTATATTCTTACATGCTCCGAGCATTAAAGAATGGAAACTATTACACTCATTTCATTATTTGAAGAATATTCATTCTTACACGCCGCTCCTTATATTGATCATTTCGACATAGATCTTGATATTAATTTAATTATTTTTTACTGACAACATGCTCACTTACCTTTTTCTTTTATACTTTTTTCTTTTAAAATAAAACATGCAAACTTACTTTTTTTTACTTTATTAAAACATTCAAACTTTCCTTTTCATGCTCACTTATTTTTCGTTTTTAGAAGTATTAAAATACCTCAATTCAGGAATTTCCATTTGAATATTAACCCTAGTCCTGACAGAAGAGTGGAAGGCGGGGGGGGGGGGGCCCAACCCCCTGTATAAAATTAACTTAACTCATAAAGAATGTTTCAGAGGACTTTCGAATTTTCTGAGCTTTCCAAAAAAATTAGATTATTTTCATCAAACTACCAAGTCTCAAAGCATACTGCCCCACTGCTTAGTTTATACTAACAATGTTTTAGTTTTTCCTTATTGCAAACCAAGTTTTGTAAGCTTTTGCAAATCTCTGCATATTTCAATTAACTGTTTTCTCACTTATAAACTTAATACTGAACAAGAAGAGTGTTTCCAAAGTTCCAAATTCAGTTGTAATATTTGGACAAATCAGACAGAATTAAGAGGTTAGTTCAAAAAACTAGTTATTGCAAAACCAGTGTCATAAACTTTTGGTGGGGTCTTAGCATTCAATAGCAATAAAAAACAAACCAGTAAATCTTGATTAATAAATAAAAGACACCTCATTTCATTTCTTGAACTGGTTTTTGGTAGATAACCCGCTTATCTCTCCTCTTTTTGGAAGATTTAGGATCTAATATCCAGCAAACGATTTCATCTGTAAATGATTTCACTATTTTGATCAGTAGATTAAGAAAACCCACTACTGTTCTCTACCTTCTTTCCATTTAAAAACTCATGGCACAATTAACATGTTAGATTTAAATGTAGCGTCCACTTGAAAAATCAAGCAAATGCATTATACACTGGTAAACAAACAAAACTAAGGAAACAATACATTATTTTCAAATGACGAATCGACTCTTACTTATAAAAAGGTTTTGAACATTTTAGCATTGTAACATTAGAAAAAAAAACAGTGATATTCAGAACAAGAGCATCAATGAATTAAATCTTATTTGCAACCCTTCATAATGTCAATTTTTTTTCTTCAAATGTGATTTTTTTAAATTTGATTTTTTCTTCAAAAATTGACGATTTTTTTTTCAAAATTCATATTTTTTAATAATTCGATTTAAAAAATTCTAATGTTAACGCCGGGCACTTTAGCTAGTTATTATTAAATCATTATCATCGGACCCACAAAAAAGGCGAACTAGAGATTTCTGACTGGATTCATGACACCGAATCATATTTTTAGAGTGGAATAATTAATCCATTTCTGGGCGGACTATGGGATACTGATGACCTTAGCCCCGAGTCCATGAAGGGTGGCGAGGAGGTGGATCCGCTCAGGACTATTTCAGCTTACAGGTGAATTAATCAGTTCCTTCTTTAATTACAGGAATCATATTCTAGAAGTATATTTTCTAGAAAATATATTTCTCCCTATTAAAAATCTTATTTTTTTCTCTGAAGATGTTTGCAAGGTGCGCCAAAAAAATTTGAATAGTTTTATTTACTGAAAAGGGGAAAATAAACGATTTTTAGGGGTAAATGAATATTTTTTTGGTAAAAATTATGTGTAGGTTGTAGAAACTTCTACATTTGATGTCCTTTTTTATTCTTATTTTATTCTCCACATAACATCAAACACCCATACCCCCGGGAGGTGTTTGTCATTTTTAAATTGTAAATGGAAACCCCTGTTCTGGAATTAATGAATAATTTCTTTAAGGCGACCTGGACGACCTCCCGGTCAGCAAGGAACCTATGATCCTGAATCTGGCACCATTCGGTTTATTTGCAGGTTAACTAACTAAATTAAATCTTTCCCCCGCTGTCCGTTGAGTTTTTTATTTATTGATTGCTTGTATCATCTAGTAGACAATCGATCATTGGATTGACTAAATGAGCGATTAGGTAATCGATTAGTTAAATAATGGTTAATTGATAAAATGATTGCTTGCTTCATTCATTGTACAATCGATGGATTGACTAATGAACGATTAGACACTCTTAGTTGATTGATGGTTAATCGATTATATAATTGATTAATTAATGAATTGAAAGATTATTTGATTGATCTATTGGTTAATTAGCTTATTTATTGATTGACTTTTTGATTGATGAACTAATTGATTAGTTAATTGATTAAATTATTTGATTAATTGATTGGTTTATTGATTGATTGGCTAATTGATTGATTAATTAATTGAATCGATTGAAAATTTGATCTATTGATTTGTTCAGGTTATTTTGCGGCGCTAGTTTAGCATCAGCCAAGGGAAGAAGGAAACATGAGAAAAAACATTGTCCAAATGTACCTAAGGTATTACAATTTAAATTTTTTTTATTTAAATATTTATTTCTTAAAAACAGTTTAGGCGTAACGTTCTATATGTTTCAATCATACAGGTGGCGTTATCTGTCTTACATAATCATCTTTTGTGAATTAAACATATTTAAGGTTTTCATATAACTATTGTTTAGATTTTAAACTAGATTAGTAAAAATATGCTTTTAAAGATTAAGAGTAGTTTATTAAATTATTTTTATTTAAACCAAGAAATATTTTGTGGACAGAAATGGGAAGATGAACTTAAGAGAATATTTGAACAGGAATAAAATTAAGAAATAATTAAAAAATTTAAAATATTGATACATTTGTATACAAACGGGATCCATCTAATGGGTGGGTTTCTGTGGCCTCTAAGAGGTGGCAGACGCGTCATAAGATCAATTGTTGGACATTTTGATATTAAAAAATCTTGAAAAAAAATGAGAATTAAAATTTGAATGATAACATCAAGGAATGTAAAACTAAGGAGGGGACGGGAAACATCAAAAGATGCAGAACTAAGAAGGGTGGGAGATAAAATCAAGAAATGTATAACCAAGAAGGGTGAGAGATAACATTAAGGAGATGTAGAACTAAGAAGGGTGGGAGATAAAATCAAGGAATGTATAACTAAGAAGGGTGAGAGATAACATTAAGGAGATGTAGAACTAAGAAGGGTGGGAGATACAATCAAGAAATGAGTAACTAAGAAGGGTGAGAGATAACATGAAGGAGATGTAGAACTAAGAAGAGTGGGAGATAACATGAAGGAGATGTAGAACTAAGAAGGCTGGGAGATAAAATCGAGAAATGTAAAACTAAGAAGGGTGAGAGATAACATCAAGGAGATGTAGAACTAAGGAGGGTGGGAGATAACATCAAGGGATGCAGAACTAACATTGTCATTTGTGTGGCAAAAATGTTTCTTGGCCCCGGTCGATCCATTGGAAACAAATAGACAAGTCAAGTGTTGGTTATAGAAGTTTAAATTCTAATAATAAACCTTTTTTATTCGTTGTGTTTAGGACCCATTCGGAGGATTTCCAATGTTTTACTCCCCCAACAAACTACTAGGTAACATTTTGTCTTTCTTAGATTATTGTAATGAGAGGGCGCGATATTCAAAGGGAAGTGAATTAAAGTTTAAAGGAAATTTGGTTTGAAGTTAAAAGGGAAGAAGCTTGAAGTTTAAAGGGAAGTGAATTGAAGTTTAAAGGAAATTGGCTTGATGTTAAAAGGAAGATGCTTGAAGTTAAAAGGGAAGAAGCTTGAAGTTAAAAGGAAGATGCTTGAAGTTTAAAGGAAAGTGGCTTGAAGTTTAAAGGAGTGGCTTGAAGTTAAAAGGAAGATGCTTGAAGTTTAAAGAAAGTGGCATGAAGTTAAAAGGAAGATGCTTGAAGTTTAAAGGAAGTGGCATGATGTTAAAAGGGAGATGCTTGAAGTTTAAAGGGAGTGGCTTGAAGTTTAAAGGGAGTGGCTTGAAGTTAAAAGGAGTGGCTTGAAGTTAAAAGGAGTGGCTTGAAGTTAAAAGGAGTGGCTTGAAGTTAAAAGGAAGATGCTTGAAGTTTAAAGGGAGTGGCTTGATGTTAAAAGGAGTGGCTTGAAGTTAAAAGGAGTGGCTTGAAGTTAAAAGGAGTGGCTTGATGTTAAAAGGAAGATGCTTGAAGTTTAAAGAAAGAGGCATGAAGTTAAAAAGAGAAGAGGCTGGAAGTTAAAAGGGAAGAAGCTTGAATTTTAAAGGAATGAGGCTTGAAGTTTAAAGGGAAGAGGCTTGAAGTTTAAAGGGAAGAAGCTTGAAGTTTAAAGGGAAGTGAACTGAAGTTTAAAGGGAAGTGGCTTGAAGTTTAAAGGGAAGAGGCTTGAAGTTTACAGAGAATTGGATTGAAGTTTAAAGGGAAGTGAATTGAAGTTTAAAGGGAAGAGGCTTGAAGTTTAAAGGGAAGAGGCTTGAAGTTTAAAGGGAAGTGAATTGAAGTTTAAAGGGAAGAGGCTTGAAGTTTAAAGGGAAGTGAATTGAAGTTTAAAGGGAAGAAGCTTGAAGTTTAAAGGGAAGAAGCTTTAAGTTTAAAGGGAAGTGAACTGAAGTTTACAGGGAATTGAATTGAAGTTTAAAGGGAAGTGAATTGAAGGTTAAAGGGAAGTGAATTGAAGTTTAAAGGGAAGAGGCTTGAAGTTTAAAGGGAAGAGGCTTGAAGTTTAAAGGGAAGAAGCTTGAAGTTTAAAGGGAAGTGAACTGAAGTAAGGGAAGAGGCTTGAAGTTTAAAGGGAAGGGAATTGAAGTTTAAAGGGAAGAGGCTTGAAGTTTAAAGGGAAGAGGCTTGAAGTTTAAAGGGAACAAGCTTAAAGTTTGAAGGCTAGAAGTTTAAAGGGAAGTGACTTGAAGTTATAAGAAAAGGGGCTTAAAGGGAGAAGTTTAAATGAATTTGCGCGAAGTATGAAGGGAAGCTGTGCCAAGTTCAAATGGACTTGAACTTTAAAGGAAAGGTGTACAAGTTTTTTTTTTCAAACTTTCCGTTAAAAGTTTATTACAGTTGACGTGGAACGTCGAACGGTAAGAAGAGTCTAATGTCGGCATAATTCATATATTTATAGATTGGCCGATTCACAATTTCACTACGGTACCCCTAAAAAAGTTCTCTGATCAAGAATGAATAAGCTATGCTGTTTTTGAAAATTGATAGTTTTTAATAGATTTTAAAGTTATTGCAGATATCTGTATGAAGAAACAATGTAGTTTATTGTCTGAAAGAATCATTTCAAGTTAAAAAACGACGATATCATGTACACAATATTGATCAGATAAATGTTTAAGAAACACTATTGTAAATGCCCCTCTTTGAATAGAGGGTCAGTTAAAATTACAAGGGCCAGCTAGGTTAACAATGAAAGTTTTCTATATGGACTGTTGAAATCTTTTTCAACAATGTTTCTTCACTGTTCAGGACATTCCTTGTTTGGAGCAAAAATTCCTGTTAAGAAGCAAGAATGGTTCGAATGCAGGTATTTTCCTGAAGATGTAAATTAAAATTTCAAAAGTTTATTTTCGTTGAATTTTTAAAGACTACTCGATTTATAATTTTCCAAAAAGCGTTGTTGGTTGTAATACAATGTAGTGCTAAGAATCCAATTAATTTATATGTGGATCTGCCCTTAAACATGGACTTACTGATATTTTGAGCCAAATAGAATGCTCAAATTAATCTATTTGTTTTTTATTTGCTTTTTTTATGCTAAAGCTTTCAAAGATAAGGAAATTTGTAATTATGTCTTGTTTTTAAAAAAGTTCAGATTTGGTGTTATGAGAACAACATTTTTTTTTAGTTTTTGATTCATATTTTGCCCCTTGGATTCGCTTATTTTTATGGATCTGGATCCAGGATGCCAACATATTGCACTGATTCAATGACAAGTCAAATAAAAAATTCTAGTATTTGTCGTAAAATAAATGAAAATTCGAATTCTAGGATTTGTGGTAAAATTCTGAAAACCTACGAGGGAAGACGACTCCATGAAAAGACTCAACATCTTCCAAAAAAGGGAAACTTGGATATAGCATTTTTAAAATTTTTATCCTCCGCCATCCTTTATAATCAACTTCTTCTCAAAACCCACTCACAAATATCCTGTATTTAACCCTATATCCCTGGATATACTGTATTTAACCCTATATCCCTGGATATCCTGTATCTAACCCTATATCCCTGGATATCCTGTATCTAACCCTATATCCCTGGATATCCTTTATTTAACCCTATATCCCTGATATCCTGTATTTAACCCTATATCCCTGGATATACTGTATTTAACCCTATATCCCTGGATATCCTGTATCTAACCCTATATCCCTGGATATCCTTTATTTAACCCTATATCCCTGGATATCCTGTATTTGACCCTATATCCCTGGATATACTGTATTTAACCCTATATCCCTGGATATACTGTATTTAACCCTATATCCCTGGATTTCCTGTATTTAACCCTATATCCCTGAATATCCTGTATTTTACCATATATCCCTGAATATCCTGTATTTAACCATATATCCCTGGATATCCTGTATTTAATCCTATATCCCTGGATATATTGTATTTAACCCTATATCCCTGGATATACTGTATTTAACCCTATATCCCTGGATATCCTGTATTTAACCCTGTATCCCTGAATATCCTGTATTTTACCATATATCCCTGGATATCCTGTATTTAATCCTATATCCCTGGAAATACTGTATTTAACCCTATATCCCTGGATATCCTGTATTTAACCCTATATCCCTGGATATACTGTATTTAACCCTATATCCCTGGATTTCCTGTATCTAACCCTATATCCCTGAATATCCTGTATTTAACCATATATCCCTGGATATCCTGTATTTAATCATATATCCCTGGATATACTGTATTTAACCCTATATCCCTGGATTTCCTGTATTTAACCCTATATCCCTGGATTTCCTGTATTTAACCCTATATCCCTGGATATCCTGTATTTATCCCTGTATCCTTGGATATCCTGTATTTTGCCCTATATCCCTGAATATCCTGTGTTCAACCCTTTATCTCTGGATATCCTGTATTTAACCCTATATCCCTGGATATCCTGTATTTAACCCTATATCCCTGGATATCCTGTATTTTGCCCTATATCCCTGAATATCCTGTGTTCCAACCCTTTATCTCTGGATATCCTGTATTTAACCCTATATCCCTGGATATCCTGTATTTAACCCTATATCCCTGAATATCCTGTATTTAACCCTATATCCCTGGACATCTTTGTTTAACCCTATATCCCTGGATATTCTGTATTTAACCCTATAACTCTGGATATCCTGTATTCAGCCCTATATCCCTGGATATCCTGTATTTAACCCTTTATCCCTGGATATCCTGTATCTAACCCTATATCCCTGGATATCCTTATTCAACCCTATATCCCTGAATATCCTGTATTTAACCCTATATCCCTGGATATACTGTATTTAACCCTATATCCCTGGATATCCTGTATCTAACCCTATATCCCTTGATATCCTGTATCTAACCCTATATCCCTGGAATACTAGATCCCTCCGTTTGAGAATAATAATATAGAAGGAAAGGGAAAAGAGAAAACTCAGGTGACCGTCATATCATTTTATGTTTTATCTATAGTTTTCTTTTATTTAGTTATCACCTTGATCTATTTATTTTACCACAACAAATATTTTATTTTCTTGAGTACCATTTTTATCTGGATTATTTATTAACACCAAATTTTTAAGTTATTCTTATAGTTAGATCAGACACAAACACAGATACAGGCACAGATATATATACAGATACACAGATATATATACAAATACACAGATAAATATACAGATACACAGATGTATATATACAGATACACAGATACATATACAGATACACAGATACATATACAGATACACAGATATATATATACAGATACACAGATATATATACAGATACACAGATACATATACAAATACACAGATATATATACAGATACACAGATAAATATACAGATACTCAGATATATATACAGATACATGTACAGATACACAGATATATATACAGATACACAGATACATATACAGATACATAGATACATATACAGATACACAGATATATATACAGATACACAGATAAATATACAGATACACAGATATATATACAGATACACAGTTACATATACAGATACACAGATACATATACAGATACACAGATATATATATACAGATACACAGATACATATATAGATACACAGATACATATACAGATACACAGATACATACACAGACATATAAATAGATATACCCAGTTAGCAAGATTTGCATATACAGACACGGATCTTTATGTTTGAATGAAATATTTTAGGCTCTTGACTCTATCCCTACCAAACAACTCGGACAGGAGAAGTTCAAAGAACTGATAAAAGTCGAGGATGATGATGATGATGACGATGACGACGATGACGATGATGATGACGAAGAAGAAGAGGAGGAAAGAGAGCATGGTAAAGAAGAAGGAGTAGTAGAGCAAGTAGGAGGAGTAGGAGATGTGTGAAACTATTTTGTCACGAAAAAAGTTAAAACGAACTTTTTTCCATTTTTGAGCTTGCTTTGGACAAAACCAAATATTGTCGGAAAACCGTAAATACCAAATTTTGGGTCTCGGGAAATATTTATATGTTATTAAACGCAGTTTATTTAGATTGACCATCGTGCTGGCCCCTCTCCCTCCCCCCTCCCTTTCCAGTGTGGATTCCCCCCCTTTTCGGCGAGAACGCCCCTTCTCCTCTGCCCACCCCCCCCTTCATTTTGTGCGTACCTTTCAATCTACGCATTACACACAAAATTTGAATAATTGTGAATGTTCTCATTTAGTTCCTAGCACTCAATGGAATCCATCATTTTGTTCATTTTCAAGAAAACAAAATTTACACTTAGGTTAACAATTTAGTTATTTAAAGTTACCAATATTTAGTCATTATACCTGTGTTAAATTCATGTTTAATTATATATATCTATATGTATACACTAAAGAGCATCTTAATTAAAGTAAATTTACATACATTTTTCAATGATTTTAGTCCTTGAGAAGTTTACAGTTATTGCTGGTAAACCCAAATTCATTTTATGAAACGAAAATTTTTGCTATATTCGAATTGAATGTCTATTTTTGAGCAGGGTTACAGCAAAATTCAATGATAATTTTTTCAAGAATTTTTTAAAAAGAAAGTAGACGTTGGAATTTTTGTCAATGGGAGGGACCTAAATTTAGCGCCAACCACCTTTTGGAGTCGTAAAATTCCCACACACGACCCTGCTTCCATGTTAGTCAGTAAACTAGTTGTCTAATTGTATATTTGAATGTCTGTATTGTTTTCATATCTGTATATTTTTACAAAGGTGTCTGGTGATTCGATACCTTACATTAATGATTGTGGTGTTTTCAGATTTAGTAAACATGTTGAAAAACTTGAGAAACCTGGCCAAACCTGCTCTCCAGGTAAATAATATAGAAAATATTCTTAGAATAATGAGACAGATGTTGTTTATGTTCCTTGATAAGGAAAGGAAATGGCCTCGTCATTATTAAACAATGTCCAATATATATGTTTAATAAGGGGTGTATATTTTTAAGACGGAGGGTAAATTAATTGATTTTTGAACGATTTGGTGGGGGGAACATGAAAAATCGGATATTATAAAGGGCAAGTTTTTTATTTTTTTATTTTTTCCCTTAAAAACCAATTAATTTCCCTAAATTCAGCGAAAAAAAACCTTAAAAAATGCATACACAATTTCTAGGGAAAGAAATGACTTTTTCGAAAAAATATACATCCCTGTGTTTAACCCTGCGGTTTTAAAAATTCGATTGTTAATGTTTATTTTTCTTTGATGGATATTAAAATGGATAATAATAGTTGTCAACAATAACAAGCGTTTCTCGAGATGAAAATTGTGACCACCCTGTCATCCTTGATCAGACAAAAGTTTCAAGGCACCGATGTAAATCGCTCATGCCACGCTACAAATAGAGGGTCTACTGCAATTATGGTTGATGTCATATTTTTTGACTTTTTTGTTACATTTTCTGCAACTTCAGGTTCGCCTCTGCAGTGGTGGTGAAGGTGGGATGAAGGGTATTCCAGGATCCGGCGCAGGACTCGGGGGCGGAGGAGGCGGATCCATCAGGTTAGTCACGGGAGGGGGGGTTAAGTATATTCCTGGATTCGATGAAGGACTCAGAGAGGAAGGAGGTGAATCCATCAGGTTTGTCACGGGATGCGGAGGAGGTGGATCCATCAGGTTAGTCATGGAAAAGGGGTTAAGTGTATACCTGGATCTGGTGCAGGACTCGGTGGCGGATCAATCAGGTTAGTCATGGGAAAGGGGTTAAGCGTATACCTGCATCTGGCGAAGGACTCGGGGGCGGATCCACCAGGTTAGTCATGGGAAAGGGGTTTTGTGTATTCCTGGGAGACGGGGGCGGATCCATCAGTTTAGTGGGTGGAGATTGTGACAATAACTTGATTCGTTTGTCTAGAACTTTGAAGGGGTTTGGACTTTTCTAATACGCAATTACTGTTAACTTGTGAAGATTACAATATATGTAAAAGTTTGCTCTTTGAAACTATGCCACATTTTTATTCTACATATGGGAATATAAGATAAATACTNCCCCTGTTGAAATAATTATGCCTGAGAATTCAGAAGTTGTGGATTTTTGCGCATAGCAGAATTTTTTTTATGGTTTTATCCGCTAAAATGGGGAATTTGAAGTATCCAAAAGAAAAGTTTCCTGCTTTGGTTGATTCTGAGAAGACTTGAAATACATTTTGATCGTGCATTTCTTTTTTGTTGTGCGTCCTATTTTACTCCCTATAAATCAGGTCTGCTGGAGGTAGTTTTGGCAAGATGGAGGCAGCCCGCGAGGATCAATTCTTCTATAATAAACAGAAAGAAGAAATGAAGAAAATAAAGTAAGCTACTATCTATCTATTCTTCGAAAGTTACCATTTAAAGGGATTGTATTTTTTTTTCTGTAGTTTCTCGATCATATTTTTGCTTGTGATAGTAGACATTTTTCAAATTATTTCTAGAAAGAGCGTGACCATCAAAATCGATAAAAAAAGAAGAAAAATTGTTAAAAATCACAAGAAAATAAACAAACAAAAAAGATTTTTGAAAATAAAAATTTCGGCTGTCAAATGGACATAAGGGAAACGAACTCAGATTATGAGATGGAAAAAAGATAATTTGCGAATATTCACTTTAAAAAAAAAATGTTTTAAGACAATTATTATTCCTTGAGATTGTTTCTGTCACAAAGAATAAAAACAAACTGTTTAGATGTATGTGTATTGTGTATACAGTGGTGGTGGGGGTCCATCTAATTAATGAAATCGGGGGGAGGGGGAGGGGGGGACGGCTTGTTAAAAATCTCATTCACTCTTCAGTTCATTATTTAATTTGTTGAATTTGTATTTCCTTGTTTCAAAGCTTTAAACTTTTCTTTTTAGTGAGGAAGCAGAGAAAGCTAGACTGCTGGAGGAGAAGGAAAAGAAGAATAAAGAAAAATAAAAAGTAAGTTTTGTTGGGATAAAATCAGTGCTTAGGATCCAATTAAATTTAAGACTTACTGAATTTTTTAGCAAAAAATAATTTTCAAATTTTTTGTTTTATTTTTTTTTGCTTATTTTTATTATAAAACTTGATGAACCTTTAATAAATGGGAAATTTTACCCCTTGGATCCGGATCCGTGGATCCGCTTATTTTTGCGGATCCGGATCCAGGAAGCCAAAATCTTGCGGATCCAACGGATCCGGATCCGGATCCTAAACACTGGATAAAATATAGTCTGAAGGAAGATATACTAGAAACATCATATCTTTGTTTACATATAAAAATACTGCAATGTTTGGGAGGAATGTAAACAAACTGCTGAATTTTGCTGATAATATCCCTCCCAGACTAGCTGGTGATACTGGTGTTCTTCCTCGGGATGCAGTTCGACGATCATGAAACCGGCAAATTCGAACCGCAGAATTTACATCCGAATCCATTTGGCTAGGGATTTTGATTCGAGAGGATCCGGCTCAATGAAATTTCTAAATTCTTATGCAAAACAAAGTTAACGTTTTTTCTGACAATTTTCCTTTTAAATCGCAACTTCATTCTTCCCAATTCCGCAATATATGAATCCTTAAAAATAATTCTTTACCATATGGGGGGGGGTATTAATTTTCTGAAGATAGCATATTTAATTTAAATCTAATATTCACCCCATGAAATCTGGATTATTATAGGTCGTCAATAAATGTCTCAATCTTTGTTTGAATAAAACTCTGATTTGATTTTTAAGTATAAAAGTTCTGATTTTAGAATTATGAAAATCAAAACGAAATTAGATCTTTCTGTTTATTTATAGATAGATAAACGGTTAAATATACTGCTGACTGCTGACAAGGCTAAACGCAATGATTGGAAATATTTTTAAGAATATTTGGACTTCAACTTTTAATATTTTGAAAAGGCAATTTGTTTTATTTTTTGCGTCACAATTATTTACTTTGAACATATTCTTAAAAAAGTGAGAGAGGAAAACTACGGAAAATTTTTTTAAGCTCCTCGTTTTTTTAGAGGAGACAGTAAGAATTTTCTGTTTATAAATAACAAATTTTAAAAATAGCATTGGGTTGGGGGGACCATTATTTTTAAACACAGCTGATCTGTGACCTAAACGTGTTTTATGAAAACATTTTTATTGAGTTCCTATCAAGGAATATCAAATTAAAATTGCACTTTGCACTCTCAAGTGTGCAGGGGTAAATATTATTTATATTTTGAAGAAATTTAATTGGGAATGGGATTTGTATGAATTTCGATGGTTTGAATGAAAAAAAAAGAAGAAATTAGTTATTAAGTTGCGTTTTGTTTAATTAATACTACCCCATAAATCATTAATATTCCCAAATGTAGGGATGATTAAAACAATCCAGATTTATTGGTAAAAGATGATTTTTAGAGATAAGGAGGGTGATTTTTAACACTATATTCTTGAACGCATATTTATTTTCCGAAAATTCAAAATTGTAAAAATTAAAAAATTCATCCCTGTTTTTTTATATTTGACCTGTAGTTTGATAAGCTTAGTATCCTAGAACTCTCTAGCATAGTAGACACATTTTTACATATCAGCAAATTTTGCTAATTTGTGACTTACTGTGCCCCATTCTGCTCCTCTATCTTGTACTTTTTATACAATTTTATTTTATCTAAGAATTTTTTTTTAATATTTGATTTTAATTTTTAGATTCCAGAGTTTTGAGAGGGTCAATCTCGCCTCCACTCCTTGGTTGGCCCCCTCTCTACATTCTACATTCTGAAATTCTATAGTGATTTGTCAGCATTTTTTGTTTGATCGATATTTCTAAACAAATATTCTGAATGATTTTTATATACCTATATTTGTACAAACCACCCTGATCTCTCTTTACATTTGTCAGATAAAATATTTTGTCAGGTTTGCCCTAAAAATCCTAAAAATTTTGGCTGTGAATAAATGAGAATTTAATTTATCTTTTTAATTTATCCACCGGCAGATCAGCTGGTTTGCTTTTGAGAAAGTATCGCTGAGTTTTATTATATAATGCGATATTTTTATATATTTTGTATTTTCAGATAAAAATGCCGCCTGTTGAAGCCGAGCTTGTTCCTCAAACTGATAAATATAGGTAAAGTATAAAGTGTGGACTGCCATCAAACTTTTACGTACTTTATCACGCATAGTCACTATATGGTAACATTATTGTATTTCCTAATGTTATAATTGCGGCCTCCTAGCAAAGGTTCTCTTAAAACTCATTCTTTCTCCTGATGGCTTGATATCAAAGAGAATAGAGTGGAATTCATCGTGCTGAATATTTTAGCACGATGAAAATAACTGTTTATAACACTATTATTTTGGGTCGCAGTGCTATATCATTTTTGAACAGAACATTTCTCTTTACCGAGACTACCGACTTTATACTAGAAATTCAAGGCGCTTCGCGCCCTTCTTTCTAGGATTTTAGGGCGCTTCGCGCTAATCTTCTATTTAAATTGTGAACATGTTCTATTTGTTAACATTTAAAAACAAAGAAGAAAATTTTTTTTGCGGATTTAAAAAAAAAATACGCGAATTTTTAAGAATTTAATTTTTTTTGCAAAATTAAAAACCTTTAAAACACATTTTTTTAAATTTTTATCATTCATAAACCTTCCCTGTGGTCACGGGATGTCCCTCAAAAAATTTGGGCCCGATCGATTCAGCCGTTTTGACGTTTATTGGATACAAACAGACAAGCCAAATTTATATATAGATTTAGAATATAGATTCACAATCGCTTTTATTTTATCACAATGTTTTCAAAATGTCTATTTCTCGTAGATTATAACTCGGGACATATATATTATTGTTTTAACTATTAACAGTCAACCTACAAAGTATCATAACCTGTAGGTTATAATAATTTATTGTTTAATTTAAAGACTTTAACCTTCTCGAGAACCAGAAAATTTCTGTCCAGATATTAATGAAAAAACTGTCTTTTGAAGTCACATTTTTAACTTCCCCCCCCTCCGGGGAGGGGGGCTGTAATTCTGGAAAATATACCCCAGGATCAAAAGTCCCATCCAGTTTTCTAATATTGATTTCGACATCAAGACGATTTTTAAAAATCATAAAAGTTTGAATTGAGAGTTTTTATATTTGTAATATTTATGAAATTTAATATTTTTAGTCCTATTCTGCATGGTATCCGAGCTGTATTGTTGGGTCCTCCTGGAGCTGGAAAAGGAACACAATCTCCAAGATTAAAGGTAATCAGGAGAAAAGGAGGGGAATAAAATAACCTTTCTAAATGTTTCAAAGTTAAGGAAAAAATGGAAATGATCACAATGTTTTATGGTTTTGATACACGTTCCTCTAGATTAGTTTTCCCCGTACATTTAAAATGTGCAACGTAAGAAAACGTTTCTTAAAAAGCTTTGGGAGGGGGGGGGGTGTATTTGTACGCAGTCCCTGGAAAAAATTGGAATATATAATAGACCATAGCATTTCATCATTCCATTCATTTAAGAACTACCCATGCCTGGACAGTGGTAAGATTTGTCAATTTTTTGACTTCGGGTAAACATTTGCCCCCCCCCCCAGAAAAATATACACCCCTGCATCATTTTTCAAGGATTTTTCCCGTTTCATCCGTTTACTTTCGTTGATTTGGTTTCAAGAATTTTTGTCTCGTCTTTATTTTGATAACAATAAAAATATTTTTTGCCAGGAGCATTATTGTGTGTGTCATCTTGCAACAGGAGATCTTTTGAGAGCTGAAATATCTTCAGGTAAAATAAAAACAAAAAGACCGTTGGGCTCAAGGTAATAGCTTAAGGAAAGTTAATTGCTTTTGTGTATTATTTGCGAACATATTTAAGCCAGTTCTCTCTGGGCGGTGTTTTTATATAAGAACAGATGCATCAGTGTTCGTTTAGTATGCGAGGAGGATAAAAGCATTAAATTTTGAATATTTTGATAAGTCACATAGGACCAGAATCCCTACATTCGTGCTTCCAGGGAGCACGCATGTAGGGATTCACTTTTAGGAACCAGGCATATAGGGGCCTTCACTTCTGGAGGGCTACACACACACACAGGGGTGCTCTTCCAGGAACCACGTACATAGGGGATTACTTCCAGGAACCACGTACTTATGGGATTACTTCCAGGAACCACGTACATAGGGGATTACTTCCAGGAACCATGTACATAGGGGATTACTTCCAGGAACCACGTACATAGGGGATTACTTCCAGGAACCACGTACATAGGGGATTACTTCCAGGAACCACGTACACAGGGGATTACTTCCAGAAACCACGTACATAGGGGATTACTTCCTGGAACCACGTGCATAGGTGATTACATCCAGGAACCACGTACATAGGGGATTACTTCCAGGAACCACGTACACAGGGGATTACTTACAGGAACCACGTACATAGGGGATTACTTCCAGGAACCACGTACATAGGGGATTACTTTCAGGAACCACGTACAAAGGGGATTACTTCCAGGAACCACGTACACAGGGGATTACTTCCAGGAACCACGTACACAGGGGATTACTTCCAGGAACCACGTACATAAGGGATTACTTCCAGAAACCACGTACATGGGGGATTACTTCCAGGAACCACGTACACAGGGGATTACTTCCAGGAACCACGTACATAGGGGATTACTT
This sequence comes from Eurytemora carolleeae, assembly GCF_000591075.1. Taxonomy (NCBI): domain Eukaryota; kingdom Metazoa; phylum Arthropoda; class Copepoda; order Calanoida; family Temoridae; genus Eurytemora; species Eurytemora carolleeae. The sequence continues at coordinate 102,705 of NW_019396803.1, read as the reverse complement.
TCAGGAACTGCACATTTTAAGGGTTTACATTCATTCAATGAGGCATCTTGACTTTCTGCAATATCTTTTGTGTGCGGTGCACCTTGCACAATAACATTATCGGTATTAGGATTTAAATACTGTAAATCAGGAATTTCCGCTGTGCATAGTGCAATCTGCAATCTGCATATCTACGAAGTTAGGCACTATTCTAACCTCTTTGGTCAAATGAGGTTCAGATTTGGTTCAACCATTTCCAAAATATTATCAGCAAAGAGACTAACTTAGTTCTACTTCTAGGCAGTGAGCTTGGTCAAGAAATTAAAGAAGTTATTGATCAAGGGAAACTGGTAAATACACATTATACATTATACAATATATACATTAAACAAATAATGAGATGATTAACATTATCTTAAATTAAACGCAGAGCGTTAACCTAATTTGTCTAAGAAAAATGTAAACTCGCACAGTAATACAAAAATAATCATTTTTTAAATTTCATCATGGATTTTTTTCCCTGTAAATTTTAACAAAAAAACAGTCGTAGATGGTATACACACTTAAACAATATATATTATAATGTAGTAATAATTCTGTTCGTTTGTACGTTCCATTTTAACTCATGAACCCCTTGATGTCCGAAGGGGTGATTTGCGAAGATTGAATAAAAAATTCGATGTTAACCGACAGTTTTCCGACTTTTTGATGCCAAAAATATCATCTATGTTACAATTCTGTGATAAAACCTTAAAGTTTAAAGGCAAACTTACCAAGATGTTGGGGGAGAATAGGAAGGGAAGAGTGAGGACAAAACTTTATAAAAAAAATTGTGTCTAGGTAAGCGATGAGCTGGTTTTGCGAATGGTTTCTGATAACTTGGATAAACCTGAATGTAAGAACGGTTTCCTGCTTGACGGGTTCCCCAGAACTATTGGACAGGTCAGAAATATGATTTATTAAAGGGACTGTAGACATAATTTAAAGTGAACCTCAATGCCCGACTCACAGCGGTACCATTCAAATCTTTGAGCAAAATGATGAAGATATCAATGTTTTTCTGAAAAGTTGATTACATCTAACAGTGAGTTTCCTAAAAAAACGTCAATTTCCGAGACTGAAAAAGACGATACTTTCTCATAAGATAATAAAGACTAATTTTTCATAACTTCCTGTTTTCATATCCATGTAAATATACGAAATATTTGTACCAGGCGGAGAAGCTAGATGTAATGCTGGAGAAGCGCCAGCAGCCTTTGGATGCCGTGGTGGAGTTCGCCATTGATGATAATCTTCTTGTTTCGAGGATTTGTGGAAGATGGTTTCATCTTGCCAGTGGCAGGTATCAATCAATCAATCAATCAACCAATCAATCAACCAATAATTGGTTTTGTACGCCGTACAGCATGTGTCAAAATGAAAATGGGAATCGAGTGATGACTGCGAGATCGTGTTTCTAAAAAATTATAATTGTAAGACCTAACTTCTAAATTGTTACGTTTGCTTCAGTTTCTTTTATGTTGGAACAAAATTTTTTTAAAGAATTTTTCTAGGTCTTATCATGAAGAATTTCACCCTCCCCGTGTTCCTGGCAAAGACGACATTACAGGTAGTTTTTATAATCTAGGATTAAGTTTCGGAACAGAAAATAGTAATATGAAAAGAAATATCTTACTATTACACCTCATCCATCACCCTTTCCACAATATATTTACTTGCTTTCGTAATACAGCCCGATTTTCCACAAATAACTCTTAGGCTAATATTGTTCTCTATGATGTCAGTTATCTCAAGAATTTTTTTTTATACCATTGATAAGTGGTCGTGCAAGGCCCGTGCAGATAGCAAAAAATCTACATAGCTCAAAAAAATTATTTCTTGGATTTTTTTTTAATTTCAAAACTTGACTGAGCACACTGCTGAAAATGGACCATCAGGTTTCAAGTCAAAACACCTAAACTTTTTCTTTGGATTATGTATATATGCACTGCAGGCTACTGAGTTATATTCTCAATTTTCAGAAAATGCCACCTTGGGAATTTTGAGCAAATCAATTTTTAAGAAATTGTAGAAATCAAGTGCATTCACAGGTCTTAAATTAAACAAAAATTTCATTTCAAGACTTTTTTCTGCTTCTTTAGGGTTTTTTGACGATATTTTTTTAACATTATATGACATGGTCTCCAAATTTTTTTATTTTTCTTTAACAAAACCCCTAACTCAACTGCCTGACTGTCAAAATGTGGCCCGAAAAAGGTTTTTTGATGTAATTTTTATTAATTTCACTTGAAAAATTCTTCTTTAGTAATTGGGCAATTATACAGTTCACTTAAGGCTTTGATATTTTTTGCTGAACCATGTCTTATGACTGTTAAGGAAAAATTTAAGGACCCTGCCTTCAACGGTTCTAAAATTATCGCAAAAAAAACACAGAATAATCTTGATTAATCTTTGAACCTACAGTTACGATTGAGTTTAGACTTAAAAATACACTTAATTCTATAATTTCTTTCAAATGGAATTAATTAAAACTCCCTAGGTGGCATTTTCTGAAAATTTAGATTATAACTCAGAATCCTGCATATTAATATATTCCGAAAAAAGAATTAGGTGTTTTGACTTTAAACCTAATGTTTAATTTTCAGCAGTGTGTGAGTTAGACCAAAAAAGCACGTCAAAAATGCGAATTTTAAAGAAAAATACATTTTTCGGTGGTTTTTTTTAACCTAACGCAGTAAGTTTTTGAAATTTTTTAAAATTTTCAATGGATTTAATCTTTTCAGACAATTACGAAGAAAATGATATATGCAATAATTTTTTTTAGCTATGTAGACTTTCATGCGATCTGCACGGGCCTTGCACGACCGTCGACCACTTCCCTTAATGGCTAAAAAAAAATATCCTGTGAAAACTGACACCATAGAGAACAATATTAGCCTGAGAGATATTTGTGAGACAACATTTCTATATTTTGTTGTAAAATGGGGCACCCTACTCCTACTTTATATACATTGATGACTCATACAATTATTAGCCTGAGAGATATTTGTGAGACAATATTTCTATATTTTGTTGTAAAATAGGACACCCTACTTTATATACATTGATGACTCATACAATATTAGCCTGAGAGATATTTGTGAGACAATATTTCTATATTTTGTTGTAAAATAGGACACCCTACTTTATATACATTGATGACTCATACAATTATTTTTCAAAAATTGTTTCTATGAAGGAAAGCTTAGCTAAATATGATATCTCTTGTTCCGAAATAGTGTTCTCCCTCTTCTCCCAATTCACCCAAAAAAAATCCCAATTTTTTAGAAAGACACGAAGGGAATTTAAATATGTCAATTACAAAAAAAAACAGATTTTTGAACCTAATGTATTTGTATTTTTAGGAGAAACTTTGGTGAAAAGATCTGACGATAATCCAGAAACTTTAAAGAAACGGTTACAGCAGTATCATGCTTTAACTAGTCCTCTAGTCGACTACTATAGGTAAACTACCCCTCGCCTGCTTTAACTAGTCCTCTAGTCGACTACTATAGGTAAACTACCCCCTCCACCGTCTGCTTTAACTAGTTTTCTAGTTGACAGTTATAGGTAAACTACCCCCCCCCCTCCACCTTCTGCTTTAACTAGTTTTCTAGTTGACAGTTATAGGTAAACTACCCCCCCCCCCTCCACCCTCTGCTTTAACTAGTTTTCTAGTTGACAGTTATAGGTAAACTACCCCCCCCCCCTCCACCGTCTGCTTTAACTAGTTTTCTAGTTGACAGTTATAGGTAAACTACCCCCCCCCCCTCCACCCTCTGCTTTAACTAGTTTTATAGTTGACAGTTATAGGTAAACTACCTTTAAGTCAAATAAGTCAGTCGAAGAAATGAATTCAATATGTTTCGAATATCAATCATTAAATAAATAAGAATCAATCACTTCAATTAAGAAATTTTTAGACAACGAAATTTGCATACGCGGGTTGATGCGTCCCAGCCTGCTAACAGTGTTTTTGCAGAGATTAAAGCTATCTTTGATCAAGCTAAAGGTGAGAATTGACTGGAATAAGAATGTGAGAAAAAAAATGATCTGAAAATAGTATGTGAAATAAAAAAGAAATAGTCAAAATTTTAATCGATTGGTGCACCCTGAATTTTTTTTAATGCTACTTTTCAACGACCTTGCAAATTTTTCCCTAAAAGTAAAAACATCTTCATTGGATATATTTCGAGTGTGACAATATAAGATAAAACATAGAGAATATTATTTTCCTTTAAACAAATCTTTTTTTACTTCTCCAAGGGAGTTTTAATGATATTTATTTCAATTACATATAAATTTAAAAGTGATTTTTTCAACTCCTTTGTATCCGAATGTGGGGGGGGGAGGGAATTGGCTTAATACTTTTAAGAATATCAAGATCAAGCGTTCAAGATATTTCATGATATTTCACACTGAAGAACCAACATCTATATATATATATTTGCGTTAATATGCAATACGCATATTTTTTATTAGAAACAAAATCCCTGAAGACATTTCAAGCGTTCAAGATTTTTCATGATATTTCACACTGAAGAACCAACATCTATATATGTTTGCGTTAATATGCAATACGCATATTTTTTATTAGAAACAAAATCCCTGAAGACATTTCAAGCGTTCAAGATTTTTTATGATATTTCACACTGAAGAACCAACATCTATATATGTTTGCGTTAATACGCAATACGCATATTTTTTATTTGAAACAAAATCCCTGAAGACATTTCTAATCGAGACTGCAATGATTTATATTTTTTAACAAAATTATTTTTTTCAGAATTCAGTTTGAATCTTGGTTCGAAGCTGTGATATTAGGAGATTGTTTCGGAGCTTAGTCGACAAGTAGTCATACGCCATAAATACTGTTCCGGTTTAAATACCTCTCTTAGGTGTTCTCTTTGCTTGCCAGTTTTTTGAAAATTTTTATTATTATATTGCACAAAATTCACAAAGCCTCATTTAAAGTAACTTGTTTTAGCTTATTTTCATCAGAATATTTTTATACAGTGCATTTTTCTCAAAACGTAATCGTAATCTCAATAGACAGTTTGCATTTTTAGGTTGCCAGCTAACTGCGTTGATTAAATGTTTTTTTTTTGCTGGGCATTACTCAGTAAAATTGGTTGGGAAACGTAAGTAAAAAGACGGCTTGGATTTAATATTTTTGTAAAGGCATAACCAGAATTCTCAATTCAGTTCTCTACAAATATTGTTATGTATTTCTTATCATTATTTGTTAAGTAACATCTTAAAGCAAATTAGCTTACATGCCACTAGGGGCAAAATATGAAACAGTTTTTTATGTATATTATTTAAGCACTGTAACTGTTAAATGGTTCAATAAACTAAAAAGTATCATTAACTTTAGATTTACTTTTCAATACTAGGGTCTCCACTCTCCAGTGGAAGCAAACTTTGTATAAAAAAATTTGCATTTTTCGCAATTTTTTTACGCAGAATTCCGCATGTGTAATTCAACAGATAAAATTCCGCGTGAAACTAGGGCTGCAGCTGCAGCTGCTTCAAAATTTCAGATTTATAATTTCACACCATATATTGATAATTTCTTGTTGAGCCATGCAGAAAGTTAACTTTTTTACTACTACAGGTAGAATTTTGTCGACTTTATATTTCTAGAATTTCCTGTTGGACAACATCTCGACGATAAAACTCGTAAAAAACGCGACTTCTAAATACCAGTTTTGAATTAGTCAAGTACTTGGAACAAAACTTGCAAAAAAAGTCGAGTATTCAATCTAAGTTTGGGCTTTATTGCAAAATTAAGAACTGATATTTAAAATACAGATTGTATGTAAACAAATTTTGCAAGTTTTTTTTTAGTTTTTGTTTGGTGAGAAACTAAACTTTTTGTTCCAAGTTCATGACTAGTTCAGTAATGGTATTTAAAAGTCAAGATATTCTCGACATATACCAGTTTTGTTTAAGTCAAAACTTGGCCAAAACTTTGTTGAAAAAATAAAGTATCTATTTAAGTTTTTGTTCCCAGTTCATGGCCAGTTCTAAAATGGTCATCAAAAGTCGAGATATTCTCGACATGGTATAACAGTTTTATGTAAACTTGGGAACAACTTGGATGAAAAGCACGAGTTCTTTTTACGATTTTTTCATTTCAAGTTCACGACAATAGTATCCAAAAGTCGTCATTGCTGCTTTGATCTGATCCATTTTTGATTATCATCTGAAAAAAAAATTAAGAAAAAGGTATCGCTGAAATTAAAGAATTTTATCTCGAAATGTTTTCCTTTTTGCGTAAAAAATGTTTAGAGTTTTATATACTGGGCATAATAAGTTACTATTTATAATAATTGATCAATATTTTTGATCATTAAAGGCCAGTATTTCGAAAAAAATACAAACAAACTGTTTACTAAATGTACAAAGAATTTAAAGGAAATTATTCTGTAGAACAGTGGCTCGTTTGTATAGCGAAGGCTCGGTCTGCCTAGCAAATCTTTAGGCTCGTGTCTGCAGAGCGTCCGGGGGTTACCTCCCTCAGTGTACACAACATGAGGATAATATTGGTAGAAAACCAGTTCTAATTTCAATTGGAAATAAAGCCAAGGTTAAGGAAAAATTGTTACTCAAAGACTAGACTCATGTTAAAATAAATGAAGATCCCTATACAGCATTTTCTGAATTTTCTAACGCATTAAATAATATATATATGAAGAAAGCTTCCATTTATTAAATACAAGCCAAATACAAATTCTATTAACCCTTGCTAGTTTCTAGAAAACGAAAAGAAATATCATTTCAAGAAAAAAAATCATAAATCCAACTACAAACGATATGGAAGCTTTTAGAAATTATATTTCTGTTTATCGCAGAGCAATAAAAAAGTCCAAGACCAGCTATTTTTATTAATTTACAGAATACTAAAAAGACATCAAAAAGGCTTGGTCGTTATTAAACTATTATTTCTTCCAAGAAAAAAAGTCATTCAGTTCCTGAGTTTTTGCCACAAACTCGAAATATTCTTATCCCTATATCTTGGCAACCCAATGTCGTAGACGCTTAGATATTTTAAACTATTAATTCTGTTGGATCAAATAATCTAAGTTTGAAATTTCAAAGGTTTACACCAACAGGTTGCAGAGATATAGAAATGAGAGGGATGGTGGAGTTGGCACATTTGATGTAGGGGGGGGGGGCCCTGCCTTCATTTTTGGTTCAAATCTTCCAATTTTTTGGGTGCACGCCTAACTAGGGTTCGAAATTCCTTTAATAAAATAAAATTGAACTATAATGACCTCTAATGACCTCTAATGACCTCTAATGACCTCCACAAATAGAAAATATTTCAACTATGGCTTAATGCATATCAAACGAAAGTTCTACAGCATTTTCTGAATTTTCTAACGCATTAAATAATACATATATGAAGAAAGCTTCCATTTATTAAATATAAGCCAAACAAAAATAAAAATTCTATTAACCCTAGCTAGTTTCTAGAAAACGAAAAGAAAAATTATTTCAAGAAAAAAATATATAAATCCAGCTACAAACGATATAGAAGCTTTTAGAAAATAAAATTCTGTTTATCGCAGAGCAATGAAAAAGACCAGCTATTTTTATCAATTTACAGAATACTCAAAAGACATCAAAATGGCTTGGTCAATACTAAACTCTATTATTTCTTCTAAGAAAAAAAGTCATTCAGTTCCTGAGTTTTTGCCACAAACTCGAAATATTCTTATCCCTATATCTTGGCAACCCAGTGTAGTAGACCTTAGATATTTTAAACTATTAATTCTGTTAGATCAAATAATCTAAGTTTGAAATTTCAAAGGTTTACACCAACAGGTTGCAGAGATATAGAAATGAGAACATTTGAGTTTGTGGCAAAAACTCGGTTCCTTTTCAGTGATGTTTAAATAAGTTTTTTGGGATCTGCTGATATAGTTTTAATGATTTTTTGTTGTAAAAGTTGGACTCAGATTGTCTAGTTATGTTCCGGATTCAAATGTCAATTTTGAAACATCTCTAAAAGAGCCAACAGAAAATTCTATGTTTGAAAATACTACACTAGAAATTATTCTTGAAACAGTGAGTAAACCTAAACCTAAAACAAGTTCAGGTAAGAACATATTTTATACCACATTAATAATTGAAATTAATGTTTATCTTGAGGATACATTAAACTAGGTGTTCTTTCTTTTATGCATAAATCTTTTATAAAAACCTTCCGATTTCCTTGCATGACATGTTTAATTTTTAAGCTGAACAAAATTGAATAAACTTGAACAGATTCTCTTTAAAGTGATAAATGCTAGAATGTTTTTTCTCCGCTTTATTTCCCAAACTGGAATTCGATTGAATAAGAGCTTGAAGAAACTAAATCTGCAAAATCGTTTAAAAAAAAGTTGTGTATCATGTGGATAAACTTAGTCTTTCTTATCTTCACCCTCTACTGTAGTTCATAAACATGATTTTATTAAAAATATGTTACCCCCTGTTCCAAACCCTTCTTCTTATTACCCCTCCTTTCCCTTACACTTCCTCACCACCTTCTGATCTTTTTCCTGACTTATCCAGGATATGTTCCAAAAACGCGACATGAGCTGAAATGCGGTAATTGTTTCAAAATAGGGATATGTTCGAAAATTAAAACCAATATCATCAAAAATTTATTAGAAATGGGCCAAGTGTTAGTTTTGGAACTAATTTCCCCTGAAATCACAGAACCTCATGATATTGAAAAATCACAAAACTTCTTGATAGTGATAAATCACAAAACCTCTTGAGTGATGAAACACAAAACTTCTTGATAGTGATAAATCACAAAACCTCTTGATAGTGATAAATCACAAAACCTCTTGAGTGATGAAACACAAAACTTCTTGATAGTGATAAATCACAAAACCTCTTGATAGTGATAAATCACAAAACCTCTTGAGTGATGAAACNATAGACGCAACAGATAGAAGTAAGATTAGTAGCGATCAAAAACGCTTTTTTATCTCATTAAGCCTATACCCCCTTTCATTTTTCGCGAACACTCCCTTTAAGTTTGGTGTTGTATGGGTTGATATTGATATACCAGGGGTTGTAATCTGGCAGCACATTCATCCATCTACGCTTCATTCATACTGAGAAAAGGGTTGACAAGATTCCAGCTGCTTAACTTAGGCCTGAGAATAATAGAGTGCAGGAATTCTTCTGATATACTGGAATGAGGCTCGGGTGCCATACAGATAGGAAACATCACACTCATTGCTCCCAATCATTTGTATGCCCGGATTGGATACCCCCAGGTACCTATAGCTGGCAACCATAGACTCTCCCTGCTTGTCCACTATTCCTCTCTTCATCATCATTCACTTGGATCAATCCACTTAAAGTTTCTTTCTTTTTCAGAAATCCTCTTTTCGGTAGAAGTTTCCTCAGATTTGCAAATTAAAGAGAGAAAATATTATAAAAACATTTGCAAATTTTATTAATTATTTTTTTCTCAAAACGCGCGAAAGGGGGGAGGGAAACTTTTTTGCAGATTTTAATCTTAGAAATTATTTGATTAATTTGTTGAATGGAACTGAGGTGAAACTTAAAATTTCTAATCACTATATCTTTGCAATCTTATCATGTAAACCTTCGATATTTCAAACTTAGATCATTTGTTCTAACAGAATGCATAGTTTGTAATTTAAAATGTCTAAATATTTTATTGCAAAGATATAGGGGTTAGAACTATGGACTTTTTTGTTTTTTTTTCCAAATTAAATTATGACAATTTTTTAAATAATTCTTATTGTTGGTAAACTTTTTTACAAATTGTACATTATTTTATTAACCTGCTCTGAACAGACCTTAACTACAAACCTGTCATGCCAAAATCAATAAAAACATGAAGTGATAATTTATGCATTGGAACAAATGATTTAGAGTCATATGTATTTTTTATTCATGAATGTGGTGTCTAGTGTGTAGTTTTTACTTTATACAATTCTTTATGTATTTTTTATACTTTTTTATACGTTTTCTTCCAATCTTCAAATCAGATTTGATATTTAAAATAAAATCCAGAAAACAACGGGTTATATGCCTGATTCACGGTATATTCTTTAAACTTTTATTGGATTAAAAATCTGGAAGATATTGTCATTTTTATAATAAAAAGTATTTTGTTCTGACCATTAACTCTACAATTTTCTTTAGCAGAGTTGTGCAAGGCACTTTAAGAAAAAAGCCATAGTTTTGAATAATCAATTTGTAAAAAGAAACCCCTGGATATCTCAGTCTTGATCAAACAAAGTAGTTAGGTATGCTGTTATTAATCAAACATACCACTTATACATGGAGAGACAGTTGAAATTATTTATAGAGTTTTATTATTTATAATTAATATTTTTCCAAAAATTCCCTTTTCTTAATTAGTTCAAGATTTTTATTCTTTACTTAATTAATTCTTCTGTCCTAAAGATTTTCTATTTTTTTTTTGAATGGCGTTCTTTATAATTTATATTCCTTATCTATTTTTGAGGAAAAATTAACCCTATCCTGGTTGAGATGGGGCATGCAAGGTTTATTTATCCTACCCCTACTACAGAGTGTCCCAATAAACATGGGAATCGAGAGACGACTTGAAAGCTGTCTTTGATTTCTGATATTTCATGCATCCGGCAATGAAAATAAAAAAAAACGAGGTTATAAGTTTGACGAGCTTTTCATAAAGTGGTCTATATTATATATCTTTCTTGTGTCTTACGAAGATATCAGATGGTCAGGCAATTTTGATCTATTAATTGAATTGAAAGGAATTGTGTCTTATCCACAAACTCTGATTTTATAATTCCTATATCTTTAAACCCCAATGTCGTTAGACCTTTGATATTTAGATCAAATTTGAAATATCAGAAGTGTACACCATTGTGTTGCAAAAATATAGGGATTAGAACATTTGAGTTTGTTGGAAAGGCACAGTTATATTGTATACAAATTTTGCAATATCTTGGTCAATTTTGAAGATACAAAAGTGGTAGACTACATTGTGAAAATCTCAAGAACAGACGTTTTCGATATTATAGATGCTTAAATTGGAACACTGCAATAACTGTCTTCACAAAAAATGCCCCGCAAAAAGACGATATAAAAGTCGTCACTGAATTTCCATGTTTATTGGGGGTCTGTTATTAAAAAACTGGTTTGCAGAAAACAGACTGTTTTGCTACTTTTCCGACCATACATTAAAAAACAAAGGATCTCACTGCCTCACATGGATCCAGACTGCCAAAGAAATTTGCATTTGATTTTAGCTTTCGTTTTTAAGAAGTAATTGCCAAAATTCTCATCAAATTTAGCGCGAGAGCTTGAAACCTTTAGATCAATGTGAGCGAAACACTCTCCACAAACTCTAATTTACATATTTGATATTCCCTATATCTTAGCAACCTGATGGACGATACTGGGAACCTTTGAAAATACAAACTTAGACTATTAAATCTAACTAATATAGATGCAGATAGAACCATGAGGAGTGTGCAGAATGGTCTGGAGGGTGTTTGGTTCTTCAGTCTAATTAAAGGGTTTTAACTAACTCATTTTTAGGCCTTCCATGTGTTAAAACTATAAAAAAATAGGGGTCTTTAGTGTAGAAAAAACTAGATGTTCATAAAAAATTGGACCGAAAGGTAAATGATTTAGTCATAAAAATCTTATCATGTTAGCATCATTCTCTGACTATTGCAATGCTTTTTGTTACTATTTCATGCTTTTACTAGAGAGTTATACAGAACTAGGCTTTTAGGGCGCTTCGCGCCCATCTTCTATTTAAATTGTGAACATGTTCTTTTTGTTTACATTTTAAAACAAAGAAGAAAAAAATTTTTACCATTCATAAACCTTCCCTGTGGTCACGTGACGTCCCACAAAAAATTTGGGCCCGATCGGTTCAGCCGTTTTGACGTTTATTGGATACAAACAGACAGACAGACAAACAGACAGACAAGCCAAATTTATATATAGATTACAGTCGGCTGTCGGATACATTCTTGAATATATTTTTAGCACATTAAATGATTGTGAACGATCCACCTTCCTCAACGAAACGACGAATTTGAAATAAGGAACCTGGTTTAATAAAACATTCTGAAAACGATTTGAAAAAAAACAAGAATTTAGTTTTTAGGTTTCTTATGGTCTTAAATAAATTAAAGAAAAAGGTCAGTTCGTTATTTAGAATAATAGTTAGCCAAGAATGTTTTGTTGTCCGAAAACAATAAATACATATTTTGTTTTGTATTCTGGTTCAGTCAGAAAATATAGTAGAATTTCCTTTTTTAGGGTTAGAGAAGTCAATATATTGTATTTAGAGGAATTCTAACATTGTTCAATATATCCAACATGTTCAATAAACCTGGTTGTATATATTTACATTCCACGCCAAGAACACAATAGAAAAGTAGTGTGAGGGGAGGGGGAGTAGAATTCCCATTTTTTTCCTGATCAATCATTCTTCACCATGAATATCATCGGAACAAATGCAATCGGTTAATTTTTCCAGCAAATTGCAACAAGTTTTGTTTAAGTTTTAAGGCGTCAACTTTATTGTTGGGTTTTTAAGAATCTGTACCAAAGAAAAGCGTTTTTGCCACAAACTCTAATTTTATAAATCCCTTTATCTTTGCAACCTGATTTCGTAGACCTTTGATATTTCAAACTTTAAAGTCTTTTGGATTTAAAAGTCTAAATTTTGAATAGCACAGGATTACACAATCATATTTTTAACCGTTTGTTCCACTTTCTAGTACTCGAGGGTCTTCAGCAGGATCATTCCTTCCTTGTCCGTTCTTTTCCAATCATTACATCCACGTTACGTGTACGTTCTTAGTGATATAATGATCGAGAACGGTTCCAGCCGTTTGTTAACGATGAATAACCAATAAACGTTTTTGATTGTTAACGATAATTAATTTATAATGATAATCTTTTACAATTTTGTTTGATAAAATTATCAGTTACAGTGGAGTGCTTACGTCAAACCAAACAGATTCTAGTACAATAGATGGCAACGTAGAATTTGTACACTCTCAGTACAGCAGTACTCTTACGTCACAAGTGCAAACTCAGTTTATGTGTCCAACAGAATTATTAATAATAGTGAAAATTTAAAATATAGTGCTTATCTTACAGTATTATTTTACTGTAAGCACTATATTCTAAAGGAATTGAGTTTTTGCCACAAATCCCAATTTTTCAATACCTATATCTCAACAACCATATGATGCATACCTTTCATATTTCAAACTTATATTGTCTGATCCACCAGAATTCATAGTTTGAAATATCTACGGTCTATGACATTTGGTTTTAAAGAATTTAAAAATTTGATTTTGTGGCAAAGCCTCAATTCCTTTATGCAATTTTATGTGTTTTAATTTTCTGTTTTTACACTTTTTTATCTAATCTTGGAAAACATGTCAACTAATGCATGTGATAAAATTTTGTTTTTCCTGTTATTTTGACCAATTTTGACGTACGCATCGTGTATAATTGGTCCATTTCTCTGTCTCCACCTATTGTACTTGATAATCTTTTTGCGTCAAACTAAGCGAAATTTCGGAAAATATTTTTAAAACTAATTTCAAGAATATTTTTAAATTTGTATGAAAAGAATAGTATTGTGTGTGTGTTTGTGAGATGTTGTTGAGGAGTGGAGTGTAGGAGAGGGATTAGATAAAAATTCTAAAGAAACTGATAGTAGATGAGTAATTATCAGATATGATATGAAAACATTTTCAAAAGAAAGTGTTTTGAAAAGAGGGCACTATTGGTTTTAATATTGAGTATTCTTAAAGGGACTGTTCGCGAAAAATGAAAGGGGGTATAGGCTTAATGCGATAAAAAAGCGCTTATGATCGCTTCTAATCTTACTTCTATCTGTTACGTCTATAAGGAGAAAATTATTAAAAACGAAAAATATCTTCGGTATTTGTCGTTTTTAACGTAGTGTCCATACAAATTCAGAAAGATGCAACATACGACTTAGACCGTTAAAAAAATCTATTTAATTTCAAACAAATCATTCAGATATTACAACCTATAGTCATCAATTATCTTTCGCCACATTTGTATATAGTTGATTTTTCATAAAGGGACTATAAGTATAATTATAAATGACCCATCTGGCAAAGAGGGGAATGACAGGTTTGTAGCTGTACCCTTTAAACCTTTAACTGATCGTTGAAGAAGATGAATTTATGTTTTTTCTCTAAAATTCACGTTTAAAGGAATTGAGTATTTGCAAGAAACTCTGATTTTCTAATCCCTATATCTTTACAGCCCAAATTCTTAGGCCTTCTAAGTTTGAAAAATATAAATAGTTTACACCGTCTAATTGCAAGGATACAGCGATTTGTGGCAGAGACTCAATTCCTTACCAGAAAGCTGTAATGTGTTCATCTCCTGCAGGAAAATAAGGATGATAATTTCGTCCTTGATTAAAAGGACACACCACTCTAAAAATTGAGAGTTTTTGTGTCACTTGAAATAACGCCTACAGTCCCTTTAAGTATCCTTGAGATTTATAAATCCTTATTTGACAGGATAATGGAAAGATCAATATATTTAATCCAGAAGGACTAATCAAAGTAGGGTTTCCATTCGCAATTTTTGCGAAAGAAATCGCAAATTTTTGTTTTCGTTGCGCTACATTTTTGCGCGAAAAAAAAGCACTTAACGCAATCATTCTCAAACTTCATTGCGCGCAAAATTGCGCTATTCCGCTTTTGTTATTTTTCTGTTAACGACAACATCGTTTTGAAAAAAAAAATCGAGCACATTTAGAATCATTCTTCTAGAAACATGGAATGATCATAAATTAAAGGAAGTGTTCGTGAAAAATGAAAGGTGTTTGGTTTAAACGATGTTAAAATAAAGATTATGTTGGCGAAACTTTATACTTTATTTTCTGGTTTAAATGTATGCAAAGAAACGAGCATGTCAAGACTATCTATTCTTAAAATACTCCTCTGGTATTTTTAAGTTTAGGCCTGTAAAAAGTAGAAAGCTGTAAAAACCTGTAATTAAGCAAAAAAATATTCAGTTTTTCAAGTATAGAATTTTATAGAATCATATCTGCAAGCTGGAGTATCTCCAAAAACATGGAAGAAAATTTTATCCTTAATTTGATATTGCTACTATTAGCTCTTAGATAGTTGATAAAAATTATTAATTAAATTAAAGAAGGATAAATTATAAGTTTCTCTGTTCTCAAAATGTTAGAAATAATTTTAAACCAAAAATTTATGCATACTAAATTGGCGAGAAAAAAATAGATTTCTTAACACTTATCTTTTTACTTTATTTCACTTTTCGTTTCTTTCTTTTTATTTTTTTCCTCCCTATTCTTTTTTTGTCCCCCCTTTCTGGGGAAAAGGGGGTGGGATGGCAGCTAGGTGCAATGTGCCCCTTCGCTGCATGCCTGCACTAAAACCAATACAATTTGGTTGTTTTGCAAAAAATCGCATTCAAACTAAATAAAACATAAAAAAAATTGTTTTCCTTATGAATTTTAAATTCACAAACTATGAAACGATGACATTTATAAAAAAAAATATTAATTTTCAAAAGTATCGATGGTATCTTCTGTATATACTCTGCTTGTCTGATTGGGTGTCTGTTTGTTTGTGTCCAATCGGCTGAACCGATCAGGCCCAAATTTTGTTTGGGCAATCACGTGACCCCAAGGCAGGTTTATTGATGATCAAACGTTCAAAAATTTGCCTCTAACAAAATTCGATTTGCATTGAAATTTAAAAATGCACGAATTTTTAAAAGAATATCCGCAAACTTTTTTGTTTTTGTTTTACAATGTAAACAAAGATAAAATGTTCACAAATAGAAAATTATAATTATATGTAAGTACTTCTTACCTAACTATCATAAACATATCTGTATTTGAAGATTTTGACTGTGGACTATAAGTATGGTGGTTATATAATATACTAGCTTGAGGGCCCGGTGTTGCCCGTGGAAAAAACAATTTTGAAAGGAAAAAAATGGATTTTTTAGCCTAAGACACCACCGGCTACCCATTAGTGTACATAAAAAATTTCAGCCCATTCGGTCCAGCCGTTTGGTCGGCTATCGGTGACATATTTATGAATGTCTTGTTTTATTATATAGATATATATCTTCTTAAAATAAGTCTAGAAAATTTTCTTTCTTTTTTATGTTTGACATTCACCAGCAGCATAATTGCGGATTTTCCGAAAATACAATTGCGCATTTTTACAAAGTTTAAAGGGTTTAAAAATATATGTATGTATACAAAAAAAATCTTTAGCACATGATTTTAATTACTATATTTTATCATCAACAATATGCATGTTTCGCATCGATACCTAAATACCTAAATACACAAACACACCCAAATTTTGTACGCTCAGCAGTCAGGAACCCTAGCTACAAATCCTTAAATTTCCGTACTGCATTGCTCTCTTAACCGTACTTAATTCTTACATTATATACAAAAGGAGAGACTGTAGATGGATTAAAAGGAAAAATAAGGTAAAAGAACGGAAAACAACACTAAGAAACAAGGGATGAGCAAAATGACAAAGGAAAAAAGATGAAGTAGCAAGGGTTATAGATTGAAAGAAAAAAACAAGGAAAAAAACGAAAAAAACCAGAAAAAGAGAAAAGAGAAGGAGAAAGAAAACTACAGTTGAGGGGGGGGTCAATGCAGTATAAATTTAAGGATTAGTAGCTAGGGTTTCTAACTGCTGAGCGTACAAAATTTGGGTGTGTTTGTGTATTTAGGTATTTTGGTAATTAGGCATTTAGGTATTGATGCTATGTTTCAGCTTTCATGCTATGCTTCAGGATACCTATGTATACCTATGTATATTTGTATGCATATATATAGGTATATACTAGATGTATGTTTATATAAATTATATGTTTATATTGTTTGTAAACTATTCAAAGATTGAACTATGGAACTAAACCATTTCCTCCTTTCAACCTTAAACCTTCAACCAAGATCAAACTTAAACTTATATCCCTCAATTCTAAGATTGAGAATAGAAGATTAAAATATATATGCTAAAGGTATTTCCGCCAGGGATTACCATGAAAAAGCATCATCATCGTGAATCAACACTTCCTTACAAACAAAATAGAAAAAAACTACGTTGCATATATTTATTCCCTGGTAAAATAAAAAAAATCAGTTTCAAATTATTCTTATTTTTTTTCGGAGACTTTTCAGGAAAAATGAAACCTTAAAAACCTAAAGTTTCATTGAATTCTAAAGAAGTTTAATAAACCCATACACTCCACGCACCCCTTACAATTTCTAGTAAAAGTAAATTCAACCTAAAGTCTGACCGCGTCAACCTTGTTCACACACCGGCAAGTCCTATTGAGTTTTTACTTCATTTACCCAATGTCTACTGGCGATGCAGTACAAACTGGGACCGGAAAAGCTCGGAAATTCAAATGTACTACGGCTGCCCGTGACTCCATGAGACGGAAGGAGAATGTGAAATACATTTCTGGTAAATCTTTGTTAACTTGTAGCTTCTCTCTGTAGTTTTGTTTTTACACACTGTCATAAAAACAAAGAATTTGAGCCTTTGCAACAAAATTTGACTTTCAAATCTCTATATCTTTGCAACTCAATGTTGTAGACCTTAGATATTTCAAACTTGGAATTCTGATAGATCAAATTATCTCAGTTTGAAATATTAAAGGTTTATGCCATCAGATTGCAAAGNTTGAGCGCAAATTTGACGTTTAAAACTCCTACCTTGGGGGTGGATACGTTTTCAGATTTAGTTTTTTTTCAATCATTAAATATAACGACGAGAAAAAATGTAAACAAAACTCTACTTTAAACTAATTAGTTGTTTCGGAACCGGTTGAGAAAATAAAAATTAATCTTATCATCAAAAATAAGTAATCTTGTTCAATTATTAGTTTCTATTTTCTCATTATTCCGGTTCCTTATTATTCACAAAGATTTTCTGCAAATTTTCTAGAATTATTATTGAAAAGACGACATTTGAAGAATTTTAAGAAATCTGCGAATAAATTCAAAGAAAATAAGAAATTCAATATAATGATGAAAACGAAATGATTGATTTTAGCATTGATTTAATGTCAATTTTTTAGAAATATGTTCCAAACCATCTAATTAGATTACTGTATGATTTTTACTTTTTTTCGTCGTTGTTATTTAATAATTTAAAAAAACCGATTCAGAAAACGTATCCACCCCCAACGTAGGAGTTTTGAACGTCAAATTTGCGTTCAAACTCAGGATTTACTGATCATTAAAAAGTTTTATATGTCTTAAGTGAATCCGAAAGAAGCTTTCAACAACACTGCATACTTAGTTCAACTACCTTACATAGCCGGTCACTCCCTTTAATCCAAATACAAAGTAAATGATATAAATATATATTGTAGGGAACTAAAGATGAAAGGATACTTTGATATTTTCCTACAAGCAATAGTATATGATGAATATCATATTCTGCTTTCAAATATATGCAAATATAAAATTCAACTTTTCAGTGAATAAGGAATAGAAAACGAATAAAAAATATTATGAATTATTGACTATATATGAATGCGTCGAAAAATAGTCTATGGCTATAGGTTGTGCTATCTAAATGATTTGTTAGAAATTAAATAGATTTTTTTTACGATCCGAGTCGTATATTGCAACATTCTGAATTTGTCTGAACGCTATGTTCTTCAGTATAAGTCGTTTTTAACAATTTTCTCCTTATAGACGCAACAGATAGAAGTAAGATTAGAAGCGATCAAAAGCGATTATCTATCGCCATAAGCCTATACTCCCTTCCATTTTTCGCGAACACCACCAACAATAAAGAAGAGAATGTCGTTTATCATACTCGTAAAGTGATTATCCTTTTGAGGTTCTCCATTTTTGAGTAAGGAAAGCACAAGTCAATTTCGTAGAGAATCCGAAAATGAAAAAAAGTTTGAAGATATAAAAACTTGAATATCTAATTATTTAGACAAAGCTTTTGAGGGTACCGTTGTAAACCTGGCCATCTTTGCATGGAGGGTCACTTGAATTTTTCGCAATTACGGTCGCTTTAAATTTAAACATGCTAAAGTAAGATTAATTTAACTACATTGAAAATTTAACTATATGAAAAAGAAAGGAATTGCCACAAACTGAATTTTTCTTATCCCTATTCCTTTGCAACCTGTGACATTTCAAACTTATAGATTATCTGATCTACCAGAATTCATAAATTTAAATATCATTGGGTTTTAAAGATTTATGGCTAAGAAAATCTGAGCTTTTTATCAAAAACATTATCAAATTGTGTCTGCCCCGTACAGAGAATGATAAAATCCCTTTTGTTTTCACTTCTTTAATTTCTTAGACTTAGACAATAAGTTACATGGAACAATATTTAAGAAAAGTGAGAAGTAGCTGAACCACTTGTTTACCGGTTAATGTTTATGATAAATGGATCTATGTAGCTTTTACTGGTTCAAATACTTCCCAGTTTTTGTTAAATTTGGTTCCTTATCTAGATACTTTCTTAGAAAAGAAATCAGTAAATATTTAATAGTTATCGGAAGTTTTATTAGAAATTTAAAGAATTAAATTTCACGGTAGAGTTATAACTTTTTGAAACTACTTAGTAGGAAAGTTAAAGGAATTAACTTTTTCTTCTAATCCTTATATTTTTGCAGCCCAATGCTGTAGACCTTCCATATTTCAAACAATAAATTCTGTTAGATCAAGTAATCTTAGTTTGAAATATCATGGGTTTACACCAACAGGCTGTAAAGGGATTAGAAAATTTGAGTTTGTGGCAATGACTCAATTCCTTTGACCTCCAGGGCACTCTGGGCCGTAGAAAATTTGAATTCGAACAGGACTTGTCCAGTTTGTACCGGCCTGCCAGATAACAGCGTGTACTGAACCGATCCTATGGTAGCCCGGTTCCATATTCTGTACAGTACGTCGCCCTAACCAGACTAACATACGACAGGGATCAATTTTCGGAGGGCTAACTATGACAACTCCCATGGTGCGTTCAGACTTTTTACAGTACCCGGCCTAATCCTAGGCCTATTTGACCGACCCCACTGGCTTAGTCCACCGTGAGGGCGTTGTGAGGAATGCTTTTTAGGCAAACCCATTGTGGAGTGCCTTTGCTTCACGGTTCCGGGCAACCGGGTGACCGATCAGAGGCATCAATTAACATGACAAGTAAAATTTTGCATATCCCGAAAAAGTAGTTGTACATAATTTTAACGTTTTTTAACGGGAATCATAGATCGGCAACGTTCGTCAGAAGGTGGTAAAATTGTTTAAGAATTAGTTCTACACAATTTTATCATCTCTTGAGATAAAAATTGATGTTTTTTATAATAAAGGAAATGAGTCTTTGTCACAAGCTCTGATTTTCTAATCACTATATCTTTGGAACCAAATGTTGTAGACCTTAGATATTTCAAACTATGAATTCTGTTAAATCAAATAATCAGAGTTTGAAATATCAAAGGTTTAAAACATCGGGTTCTAAAGATATTGGGGTTTAAATATTTGATTTTGTTACAAAGATTCAATTCCTTTGCAGGGCGACACGATATTTTACTTTATTGTCCCCAAGGGTAGGACTGGCTGTGCTCCTAGTGTTTTTGAAATCGTTTGTTCCGTTCGTTGCTGTATTAATGAGTTTTATAGTGAATTATCTGCCCAGCTAATTTTCTTCACAGATTGGTTTGCAGAGGCTTGGTATATAGGGTTCAACATTTTTAAATAATTATTTATTAGAACTGTTCATTTAGATCTAATCTGATTAAATTTCACAATATATTGAAATTTTAAATGTTTTTAGTCAGAACTACTTTTCTATGTAGAGATAGATATTTAGAATAACAGAATTTTTAATTTCTAATATTTATTATTGAGCCAAATATTTGGATGCGATTTTTGAGCGAATAAAATCACAACTAGGAGCGAGTAATGTCGCATAAAGGAACTGAGTTCCTAGCCACAACATCTGATTTTCAAATCCCTATATCTTTACTGTAATTCCAAAAAAATCTTTTTATTCTGTAAAAAAAAGGAATTTTTCATCAGTTTTAAGGTGCAGATAAAGGAATAAACAAACTTAAAATTTTTTCCACTCTCAGGGGTAAAACTATACTGTTTCCTGTTTGTTATTGATCCAGTAAGATCCATGTTTTTATATTTCTTAAGTGTTTTCTCTATTTGTTCTATCCAATGGTATTATCTTACTTCTATAGCTTGGAAACCCAGAACATTCCCGTGGGTCTCTAGTGTTCCCCGATCAAAATTTGAGGTAAATCGGTCCAGAGGTTTCTGAGTTATGATCGGACAAACAAACAGACAGACAAACAGAGATTACAACTTTAAAAATATAGATGCATTAGCAAAAACATTTACCTTGTTTGAAAATTACATTTCTAATTACGATAATTTCTCCATTGTTTATGAAGCAAGAGATATCCGCAAGTAGCTATAGCAGAAACCAAATGTGTACTCTTAATACTCTTAAATCTATGAAAACTACCACCTGCAAATATATGCAGTTTCCATAAAGGCGAAGGCATTGAGCCTTTGCAACAACCTCAAATTTTCTAATTCCATATCTTTGGAACATGATGGTATAAACCTTTGATTTCTTAAACTTAGATTTTTTTATCTAACCAAATTTATAGTTTGAAATATCTAAGGCTTACGACATTGGGTTGCAAAGATATAGGGATTAGAAATAAGACTCAACTTCTTTTGTTTTTTCTAACAGTTATACTTTCCCAAATATTTGAAAAGTGGATGCATAAAAAGCTTACCAAAAGCTGATATTTGTCGAATATGAAAAAAAAATATTTTTTCAAATCTTTGCTTGGAGTTTTTTTTTAATCTTCTGCCATCACATACTTACCATTCAAGTTAGAGGTCTAATATTTTCATAAATTCGTTTATCTTTCTACTGTAATTTCGTCATTATGCATGGATTTTGTATTTCTTGACTTTTTAAGGCCTGTAAGCGTAGGAGGGGGGCCCAAGGGAGGGGGGGGGGGAGTTTCAACTTTCCTTCTGATTTATTTATTAAGCTATGCACAAAGGTTTTAAGTTGACATTCTAACTTTTGAGAACTAAGGGAGACAAGTTTTCCACTTTATTTAATTTAGTGAAATCTGAGAACTCACAGATGAAAACAGATGTTTTATTTCATGTGAAAATAAAATATTGAATTTTTTGTTAAACTTTTATTCTTTTTAAACATCTATGCAAAATCTGAAAAGCATAAATGTTTGGCATCCTCCCCCCCCACTCCTCCAACCTGGCGTTCAAAAGGTTTGAAGCTTTCGCAGAAAAACCGAGTAGAATTTTGCTATACTCCAACAGACTAAGGCTAAAAGCAGGAGCTATACAGTGCCTATATCTAGGGCTCCAAAAATGTGTAACTGGGTTATTAAGGTAAAGCAAAATCCAAGGCGTTGCTACACTCTAAAATCGATCCAGTCTTATAAATTACTGAAACTTTTCATTTTCCATTTTCCCTCTTTACCTTAATTTTACTTTGAAAATTGTCGAATGCACTTTCTAAATGATTTTAATCAATTAATCATTGAATTTTCTATAAACTTGGATCACATTAATCATTTTTTTCATCAGAAAATTAGCCGTTAATCAAATTCACAATTATTATTACAAATATTTAATTTTCAAAATTAATGTTTCGGCATAAATAAACTTCACTACAACTGTTATAAATAATATTTCGTCATTTTGGTTGTCCCAAAAAAAGGTTCTTGTTAAGTCCCTAATTAAAAAACGATGGTCTTTTTTAAATTTTTAGCATATATTTAAAGATTAATTATTTATTTATTAGGTCAAAGTTTATAAAGGCAAGTTTTTTTCATATTAAACTGGTTTTTAGGCATTGAATAACTCCCGATTAGAAATTTGTTCTTCAGGCTTTCAAAAGTTTGATTATTTAATCTGTTTTATAACGATTTTTCTTATTGTTGCATTAATAGATAATAGCAATAATATTTTTAAAAACTCTATCCACACTCCACTTCACTATCCACTCTGATTTAGTATTATCTAATCTATCAATATTATATTCCAGTTCTCTGATTCAGTATTATCTAATCTATCAGTATTGTATTCCAGTTCTCTGATTCAGCATTATCTAATCTATCAGTATTATATTCCAGTTCTCTGATTCAGTATTATCATATCAATCAGTATTATATTCTATTTCTCTGATTTAGTATTATCTAATCTATCAGTAATATATTCCAGTTCTCTGATTCAGTATTATCTAATCTATCAGTAATATATTCCAGTTCTCTGATTCAGTATTATCTAATCTATCAGTATTATATTCCAGTTCTCTAATTCAGTATTATCTAATCTATTAGTATTTTATTCCAGTTCTCTGATTCAGTATTATCTAATCTATCAGTATTATATTCCAGTTCTCTGATTCAGTATTATCTAATCTATCAGTATTATATTCCAGTTCTCTGATTCAGTATTATCTAATCTATCAGTATTATATTCCAGTTCTCTAATTCAGTATTATCTAATCTATTAGTATTATATTCCAGTTCTCTGATTCAGTATTATCTAATCTATCAATATTGACAAATTTCCAATATCCTTCCCCTTTATCTGATTTATATATCTTTCTAAATTATCTATTTTCTATTCAATATGTTTTCATCAAATTCCTATTTCATCTTCTTCTTTACTTTTTATATTTGTCTTTCAAGAGAAGATTTACTACAGAAGTTAAATAAATAAATCAATTAATCATTTGCCAGTTGTTTTCTAGACAACAAATGTCGACATTTTTATAATATTCCGACCTTCCCTTATATAATTTAGAATATACCGATATCGTTTTTGATTTTTCAGGAAACTTCGAATTTGAATCATAAAATGATAGTTCTGGAAGCAATAGTATTACAATTTATCAGCTCATTTAAAAAAAAATACAATTGCAAATACACACAACTGCTCCAAAACCCTCTTATCACAATGTTTATTAGTCGTTAGAGTATTATTTACCAAAACTTGCTTAATCATTATTATCATTTATAGATAAGTTAATAATTATTTGTAGACAGCTGACTTATAAACAGTTGAATTTTTCTATTGGAAGATTAAGCATGAGAAAGATAGTTATATCTATCTATCTTATATTTATCTTCTGTTTAAGTCTCTCTTCTGGTAATAATGATAAAAACATTAAAAAATAATAATCATTACACATTTAACTAGTATTGACGAAAAAAAGGTGAACGGACTTGACATGAAGAGAGAGTTCATGAATGTTATGAATATTTAAAAAATATTTTGTTAATTGGACTGACAAAGGAATTGACTCAATTGTCACAAACTATAATTTTCTAATCCCTATATCTTTGCAAACCAACCTTAGATATTCTAGATTCATTCTGTTAAATCAAATAATCAAAGTTTGATATATAAAATGTTAACAAAATCAGATTTCAAAGATATAGTGATTAGAAAATCAAGGTTTGTGGCAAAGACTCAATCCCTTTTAAATAAAATAATCAAAATAATTTTATTTTTCAGTATGTCATTATTTTATAATATTGGTGTAAATATTTCTTTTTAAAACAATGTTCGGTATAATTACTAATTATTCGTAAATTTAGGCTTGAATTGCAATGATGGAAAAATACGTGGAGTGAACCTTGGAGGATGGCTAGTTCTGGAGGAATGGATGACACCAACATTGTTTAAAGATTTCCAGATTAGATATGGAGACGATATACATGATGAATGGAATCTAGCGGTCAAGGCAGGGAAGGATATCTTTTACAAAGAAAGATTAAGAATTCATTGGGACTCATTCTACGCCAAGCAGGAGATTAAACTTCTCTCTGACTCAGGAATAAGTCATGTCCGTATACCTGTTCCGTACTGGTTCTGGCAGGTGGATTCAGATGAACCTTATCCAGAACCAAATCTGAACGAGAATGATGAAAACAGTCCTCTGTTTTATCTCAAGAGAATGATGGAGTGGTTGGATGAGTTTGATATGAGTGCAAATATAGATCTTCATACAGCTCCAGGATCTCAGAATGGGTTTGATAACAGCGGACGGACTGGAGATCCGCATTGGGTGGAGTGGGGTCAGGTTGGGAGAAGTAAGCTGCATATTAGAATGATAGCAGAGACTATGAAGGATTGGTTGAATAAGAATTATTTTAAGCGAAGAACAGTTTACTCATTCTGTGTTTTAAATGAGCCTGGGGGATGGCTGGAAGACATTTGGAATACTTGTCGGTATGATTACTACCCTGATGCTTACAGGAATATCAGGGAGGTATTCCCAGACTGGGATATTGGGGTTAACATTCAGCAGGCCTTCAGGCAAGGTTGGGAATTTGATAGTTTAATGGTGGCTCCAGAATTTCAGAGTGTTTCTGTTGATATGCATGTTTATCAGTGCTTTGGAGATTGGTGGAATAGTATACACAACGATGATGCTGGAAAAGGAATTCATTTTGATGAATCCTGCAAATATGCTTTAGATGTAAAGGATAGGTATCACTGGACATTTACCGGGGAATGGTCTCTTGGGAACGCTGGTCCGTGGGACTTTAATGACCCCAGCTATGTTGAGTTTCTTCGGCTTTGGTTTATCGCTCAAATAGATGCTTTCGAATATGGAGAAAAGGGGTTTGGCTGGTTCTTCTGGGCTGGTAAGATTGAAGGAACTGGATACCCAGAGTGGAACTACCTAGGACTACTGGAAAAGGGGATTGCACCTGAGAATCTTTGCAACCGACAAACATTCTGTATCTTCAAGGAGGATAAGATGGGGAAGTTAATTTCAACTTCTTTCAATCAAACTTTGGCGCAAACATCATTCAAAAATTGATCTAAACTACAATGAAGATTTATGTCCGGTTTTAAAATAAAAATTGTGATTTAAGTATTGAAAAATGGCAATATTCAATGTTAAGATTAGGCCTAAAACATTCATGTCCTTCAAATAAAAAACTCTTGTATGCAACAACATCTTTGTAATGAATTGGATTGATGAGTGTTCTGAAAACATATCAAAAAGAACCTGTCAAATCTTTCCCTGGGATGTTCAGAAAGATGAAAGCCTAGGGGTGTCAGAAATGATTTTTTTGCATATTTTTAAAAACTTCTATAAAACTTTTAAAGTTTAATTTTTGATAAAACTTTTTGTTCTGGATGATTGCAAATATCTATCTAAAACTTTCTTAAACCGGCATATTTTTTCTATATTCATTTAGTTAAGAGTTTGAGTCAAAATAAGTATTAATAAATATTGCTTTATATCGAGTAGATATCCTTAAACATACCGATGTAAAACCTTTCAGAAAGTAGGAAAGATTCTGCAAAAAAAAGTTGCCAAACCAAACAGAATTTTTATTTTGAACAAAAATATTTAGAACTTAAAGAAGCTTTTCTGGGTTGCACTTTACTCTAGTTTTGCATTATTTTCATTTGTGTAAAACAGTATAAAAGACATTCTGTTGATGGTTTAAAACTAAACAGCTGATGATTAATTGGAGGGAGGAATGGCAAAAACACCAATTTGTAATTCGAAAATCTTTTAATGGAAACTGATTGTAACAGGGAATACAGAGTGCTTTAGGGTACAGGGTACTACAATGTACTGCAAAGTACTGGGCTTTACTGGGGGGAGGGGGTACAGAAACCAAACAGAATTTTTTATTTTAATAAAAAAATATAAGTAAGCACTTCTAAGGCTGTTTTCTTTATAGTTTTGCACTATTTTCACGGACAAAAAAGCTAGTTTAATATTATCAGCTGACCACTTAATGGAGGGAGGGATGGCAACAACGCCAATTTGTAATCCCCATATCTGCAGGGTACTGTTGGGTACTGTTGGGTACTGCGGGGTACTTTGGGGTACTGTGGGGTGCTGTGGGGTACTGTGGGGTACTATGGGGTACGTACCTCACACTACCCCTCAGCAACCCCAAGTAGCCCCAGTACCCATAGTACCTTGCAGTATCCCAAAGTACCCCCAGTACCCCTCCTTCCCCCAGTATGCACCTAGTACCCCCCGAGTACCCAGTAGTACCATGCAGTACCCCACAGTACTCCACAGTGCACTTCAGTGCACCCCAGTACCACCCAGTACCCCCCAGTACCACCCAGTACCCAAAAGTAACCAGCAGTAACCAGCAGTACCATGCAGTGGCCCCACTGTACAACACAGTACCACATAGTACCCCAGAGTATCTACCACTACCCTATATTACTCCCAAGTACCCCCATACCCCCCAGTACCCCACAATACCTCCAGTACCCTGCAGTAGCCACAGTACCCCACAGCACCCCACAGTACCCCAAAGTAGCTCCCCGGCCACAAAATATATAAATATAATTGTATAGTCATTACTATGAATGTTGTTAACTTGTGGCCCAATAAATGATTTGATTTGATTTGAAAGTACCCCGCAGTACCCAACAGTACCCTGCAGATATTGGGATTACAAACTGGCGTGGTTTCCATCCCTCCCTCCATTAAGTAATCTGCTGATTAGTATTAAACTAGCTTTTTTATCCATAAAAATAGTGGGAAACTATAAAGAAAATATGCTTAGAAGTGATGCAGTCCTTCAATTATCATACAGGGAAATTTTCATCTTTCTAAACATCCCAGGGAAAGATTTTACAGGTTCTTTTTATTCCTTTGAAAAAAGAAAAATATTTTAAAAATAGATGTATTGTAGACATGAAGAGCTTACAGCTTACATGTAAATGACTGTAGTCTATGTTAGCAGTAGGGCGGATAATTAACCGCCTCATGTATAGTTGTATTCAAAATACCTAGCTGCTGGAAATGAACAAAAGATCACGTTTTGTACTTTTGAACAAGCCAAACAAAAACCATGCATTCTAGTTTGTAATCCAGGTCAATGATCTGACTCCACGAAGTCAATGATCTGACTCCACGAGGTCGAGGTAGGACAAGTCAGATGGGGACTGGCTCTCTTCAAGAGAGGATGGAGAAAATCCAACTCCAACTCCCCATGGTGTTATGACGGACGGCCTGAGTCCTGAGCAACAGTAAATCTCAGCAACGGAAGATGAGCTCCAACCATGGGTTCAAGATCCCAGGGAAAGAGAACCTGTGAATCTGAGGAAACTGTAGTACCACCTACCAACATCGCTTCAGTTGTATAAGCCGAATCGATCAGCAGTATTGAGGAAGTCTGAAGAAGTCTGAAGAAGGAAGATTAAGAGGTGAATGAAAGATGGAGAGTCCGTCATAGAGCTCGGGCTTTTCATGATTCATTAGCATCTTTTATTTGTTGTATTTTTTTACTTGTAAATACTTGTTTTCCTATACTCGGTAAATTTACTCAAATCAGTTTTTTCCTTTATTTCATACCATCTTTATATGGTAACAGTATATCTAAGAATTACTAATTACATCAGCTGACTTTTCTTATTAACATAAAAGATCCGGCTCGGTGTTTCATTGAGAGTCCTTCAAAGAAATATTTTTTTCTACAGAAAATATCAAATCTGAACTTCTTTTTACTTTTCATCAAAACATAACCTTTAAGCATGAAATTTCAAGGAATTCATTGTTCAAAACTTAACCTTAATTATAGTGGTATGTCAGATTAACAACAATACCCTTTAACCATATTTTGGATCAAGGATGATTAAGAAATCATTTTTTCTAAACGAAAACTTAACTTAGGTTTTGATTAAGGGTAAATACTGCGAATCGAACCACCCGTCACTTCCTTTTCTTTTGTACTAAAATAATATTTATTTTTTCCATACTTTTCTTTACGAAACTAGGCTTCCAGTTCTAGGGCGCTTTGCACCATCTTTGATTTTAAGTTTTAATTGTTGTCGATCTGCGCCATTTTTCTTAACTTAAAATATCAAGTGATAACAAAAAAAAAATTCGCAGATTTATCGATTTTTTTCCCTGTGAACTTTGAAAAATCGAATTGTTTTAATGAAATTTGTTTAAACTTTGACCCTTCCCTGAAGTCATGTGAGTTTTTTCCTAAGATTTGGGCAGGGTCGGTTCAGCCGTTTTGAAGTTTAGTGGATACAAACGGACCAAAAACAGACAAGTAATTAGTATTTATAAATATATATATAGATGTAACTTGTAGTCTAATCTTTAACTTGTGCCATTTTTATGTCTGATAGACAAGATAAGATGGTAATATTTATATAAATGTTTAGGTTATTTATCCTTCAATGTTTATTCGCTTTTGATCTAAACAATGTTCAAACTTCATTTAAATTTCTAGATTTATCGATATTTCTAGAAATACAGTTGTATCATATCTCCCTTTGAATTATGTCTCTGGAAATCTACATGTAGAGGAATTCCCACAAAGGATGAGACTTCAGAGACAACTGTAGGGAATGGAGATACTGTTCCTAATATTTATGATTCCCTGCAACTGTAAACTTGTTTCTGTCGTTTTCTCATCATTGATTAATAAAAATGCCTTCATACTAAGACCAAAGACTTAATTAATCCTTGAAATCCTCATATTTAGAGAGTTTTAATTCATCTTTACAGTCTTGCATCCTTGTGGTTTCCCTGTACAGCACACCTACAGTTTTATACTATTTCAATTAAAAGGTAAAATGACTGTAGAGCAATTCTGAAATCTGTTAATAACCCGGATTATGGACCATTTTGGAATATGTGCACCTCGCAAAACACTAAAACGGTGTCTTGTCTCATAATTATGTGCTTTTAACTACAGAGTGTTTATGAAAAAAATGCGTTTGGGCTTTTTAGATTACTAAACATCTTTGAGGGGTGGGGGGGGGGGGGGGGGGGGGGGTTGTGGGGGTTAAAACTTTTTTTTAAATGTTGAGAAAAAAATTTAGAATTTTTTTAAAATCTTAAGAAAAGGAAATACATGCATTGACTTCAAAATAAGAACAGATTCTATTTATGTATTAATCTTTTTAGGTCAAGTGTGTTCTATAAATCAAAATATCTCCTGTCATTTACAATTACATGTTACAGGAATTTTCTTTCTTCCAAGAATAACAATTCAATATCTTATTTCATGTCGGATATAGAATATGCGAATGAAATATTTCATGAGAACATTTCTAACATTTTCTTAAACTTTTTCAAGGAAATAAATATATATCTATATAAAATATACGTACAAGCAACAAGGTTTCCAAAAAATGTAAATTGATGCCAGAGAGAGGGGGGGGGGAACTCCACAAATGTATAACTAGTATAGACTGTAGGTATTATTGTATATGAAGCAGTCCTTCAATTATCATACAGGGAAATTTTCATTGTACCCGGCCTAATCCTAGGCCTCTTTGACCGACCCCACCATGGTTTAGTCCACCGTGATCATAACTCCTTACACTATATAACCTAGCTGGTTTTACAGTACCCGGCTTAATCCTAGGCCTATTTGACCGACCCCACCATGGTTTAGTCCACCGTGATCATAATTCTTTACACTGTATAACCTAGCTGTACCCGGCCTAATCCTAGGCCTCTTTGACCGACCACACCATGGCTTAGTCCACCGTGATCATAAGTCTTTACACTATATAACCTAGCTGGTTTTAATGCATTTAAAACACAGATTAGAATAGAAGGGAAGTAAGAGTATCCCTCGGCATGAATTTGTTTAGTCCCTTGGAGTCTGAAAAGGAGTCTAAAGTGTACAATTCGTGTACATGTTCATGAATTATACACAGTACATCACAATAATACAGTATGATCCCTGGACTCATCCGTTGCAATTTCTTCTTTTTTAAAAATTTATGTTAAAATGAACTTGTGAATGTAAATAAAGCGTTGCTAAAATTATCTCAAGAATGCATGACAGGTTGTAGAGAATTGATTTAAAGAAAATCAAATAATTTTCAAGATTTTTTTATGGAGAAAAAAGGTGTTCCAGGGTCCAAAATGTTATATAGCACAAATGTGTAAAGTACACCTGCAGTTAGGGTTGTTAATCATTTTTGAAAATGATCGTTAAACGATCGTTTTTTGTTTTGTGTTTCAATCGTTTTCAAATACAATCGTATCGTTTTCGAAAAAACGACCCACTCGTTTTGAACTTTTAGAAAACGAATAACGATCGTTTTTGAAAATCGGTTTCCTCTCTTATTTAATGATCGTTAACAAAACGACGATCATTTTGAAAAACGATCGTTTTTCAAGAAGACCGTTTTAAAAGCAACTATTCTTAAAAAACGAACTTTAAAAAACGATCCTTTCATTTTCGATTTTTCGTCGTCGTTTTCATAACAAAACGATCGTTTATCAAAAAAATGAAAACGTTAACATCCCTACCTGCAGACGCAGTATGGAAACAGTACAACAAGATGGCGGCTTTACACTCTTTACTTATCTATTGTGTTTGATTAAAATCCGTTACCAATGAAAACTACTTAACCCATCGTTTATAAGTAATTCACTCTAGAAAAATGTTTATATTATATTTTACCAAATAGCAATTATGAAAAATGAAAAAATGAAAAGTATATAATTTTAATGACAAACTCAACATTTTGCACAAGCACTTATAATATTTGTTCTTTCTCTGCATTAAAAGAGTTTTTCATATTTTAGTTCTTAGTCTTATTTTATTCCTTACTCGACATCTGGCCTTCAAAAATAGCACACACAAATTTATATGCAAAGAGTATCAAATAGCCAACACGCCTTCGAGCCGGGCACTTCAGCTTGTTTGAAATTATATGTAAACGGAAAAGTGCTATTTTTCAATTTGATAAAAATTAAAACGAGAGTACTTACAAGGTCACACAGTATTTCCAGTCTGTAAAGGGAGTGTTCGAGAAAAATGAAAGGGGTATAGGCTTACGGCGAAAAATAATCGCTTTTTCATGCTACTGATCTTCCTTCTATCTGTTGCGTGTATAAGGTGAAAATTGTTAAAAACTACTTTTACTCAAGAACATAGCGTTCATACAAATTCAGAAAGTTGCAAAATAGGACTCATATCGTAAAATAATCAATTTAGTTTCTAACAAACCATTCTGTTATTACAACCTAAATTCATAAAATATTTTTCGGCGCATTTGTATGGTTTATATTTTTATAATATTTGTTATTTGTTTTTATACAATGCTAGGTGTCTCTGCCATGTTCAATTATTCAAACCATCGATCGAGCAGAGACATCTGGCGCCCAACTATTTCGGCGTTTAAACATTGTATACAAAACGAATGAATGATTTGTTAGAAATTAAATTGATTATTTTATGATCCAAATTGAATATAATGCAATCTTCTGAATTTGTATGGACGCTATGTTCTTCAGTCGCGCGTTATTAACAATTTTACTCCATTTAGACGCAAACAGATAGATGTAAGATTAGTAGCGATCAAAAGCGATTATTTTTCGCCGTAAGCCTATACTCCCTTTAATTTTTCCCGAGCACTACCTTTCAGTTTAACCTCTCCTCATGACTAAATAAGTGTGATACAATAAATACAAAATATTTAGTTTTATTTAGATATAAAATGTTTCCAGTTTGTTCTCCGTGTTTAGAGTTACAACATACATTTAACCACTTTAAACAGATTTATTGTGAAAATATTTGCAAGGAAATATTGCACATAAATTCCTCTCAATAATTCTATTTGGCTAAATACCAACCTCACTTTAACAACCTGTAGAGAACCATGAACAGCCAAACTTAAAAAGATTTAAAAACACCATTTTTTTGCAAAGATTTTGTAGAAGAAAAAAGTATTTTTCTAGCCAGTTCTCTTAAAAAATTTCAGCCCATTCAATCCAGACGTTAGGCCAGCTAAAGCTAACATGAAAACAAATAAATATAAATATATAAACGAAGAGCTTTATTATATAGATAGACCAAAAATATCTTCAAATAAATTTTTAATTTATCAGAAAGAATTCTAGACAAAATTATTACCCTAGCTTTTTTTAAAGGATACCCTATTTCTATACTTGCCCCCTCCTTCCCCAACCTAGCTCTGTTTTATAATCTTCCTTCCTGGGCACATTTACAAACTTTTTGGTTTTCTAATCTGGAAGAACTTGGCCCCACATACTTTCTTTTCTTTTCTTGTAAATAATTCAGAAACTTCGGATTGAAGAATGTACACAAAACTAGAACTCCTTTTTAAAATGAGAAACTTTTCTATCAAATATGTCAACGAAATGGTTTTCGTTCTTAAAATTGGATTGCAGTCTAGGGATGTTAACGATCGTTATTCTTTTTCTTAAAAGTTCAAAACGAGTGGATCGTTTTTAAAAACGATATTTTTTTTTCCGAAAATGAAACGCGAAAAATAAAACATTATGCTATGTTTTTTTGATGCATATTATAGGGTGGAGGACGGTGAAATGGCTTGTCGGTATTTCAAAAAAGCAAAATTAATTTACAATTTTTTTAATAATCAAGCTACAGATCTAAAATTTATTTATTTGAAAGGCCCCCCTTGTCGTAACTCTAAGAAGGACAAAATCATAGGGGGGGGGGGCAAAAATAGACAAAATTTTGAGAAAAAAGTAGCCCAATCTCTACCTTCTAAGGCCGGGGGGCGTGAGAAAACCTCCAGTCCATTCATGGATTCAGACCCCTATCTTTTATTTGATTAATGACAGCTAAATCTTGAGTCTTTTCCCGAACTTTAAAATCGCGAGCTCTAAACATCTATATTTTTTTGGTTGTTTATATTTTTGATCAATAATCACAACTCGTATACGTCCCCTAAATTGACCGATTTTAGCCTCGGTTGGAGAACTTGGTAGAACTTTGGGAATGTTCTCAACTTGGTTTGATTTTTTAGATCTCTAGTCAAATCCCGGTTCCCAAGGTAGTAGAACAAACAAATGTTAAAACAAAACTTTGAAAGGTTTATGTTTACTTTATCCTTTTATTGAATATTTGTAAATATGTAAAATACAAAGTAAAGATCTGATAAGAGATGAAGTTATCAGAACCTTTCTAGTTCACAGAACCTTTCTAGTTCACAGAACCTTTCTAGTTCTAGTTCACAGAACCTTTCTAGTTCACAGAACCTTTCTAGTTCACAGAACCTTTCTAGTTCACAGAACCTTTCTAGTTCACAGAAGATGACAAAAAAATATCTATTCAAACAGTACATATTTATATATGCATATACAAACAATATATTCGAATATATTTAATTAAACAATATTTTCAAATATATTCATACAAACAATATATTCACATATTTTTATACAAACAATATATATTTAAATATATCTAAAAACAATATATTCACATATATTCAAACAAACAATATATTCAAACATGTTCAAACAAAATAAAAAATAAAACAAAAATATGATTTTTTATTAGAATCGAAAACAAAATTTAAGATTTAAAAAACAAACTTATATTATACTTACAACCTTTTTTTGTTTTGCTTGAAATTGGACCAATAGAAGAAAACAATTTGGGGGTTCCTATAGGATTTAAAAATTCTTAAGTTTTATTTCCCACTCTTCTTTTTCATATTTTGGTTATGCCTAAATTGCACCAAAACCTTTTAATAATCGTATTAATTATAAGAACCTGCGACCCTACAATTTTATTGTAAAATTAGATAATTAGATAGTTAGATAATTAATAGTTAGATAATTAGATAGTTAGATAGTTAGATAGTTAGATAGTTAGATAGTTAGATAGTTAGATATTTAGATTGTTAGATAATTAGATAGTTAGATAATTAGATAATCAGATAGTTAGATAATTAGATAATTAGATAGTTAGATAATTAGATAGTTAGATAGTTAGATAATTAGATAATTAGATAATTAGATATTTAGATAGTTAGATAATTAGATAGTTAGATATTTAGATACTTAGATAGTTAGATAGTTAGGTAGTTAGATAATTAGATAGTTAGATAGTTAGATAGTTACATAATTAGATAGTTAGATAATTAGATAGTTAGATAGTTAGATAGTTAGATAATTAGATAATTGGATGATTAGATAATTAGATAATTAGATAATTAGATAATTAAATAGTTAGATAATTAGATAATTAGATAGTTAGATAATTAGATAATTAGATATTTAGATAGTTAGATAATTAGATAATTAGATACTTAGATAATTATATATTGGTTCAGATTAATTTGTTTAAACTTTTTAAAGGGACAATACATAACATTTTTATCCTCCGTCAATTCTTACCTTAAGGATTTTGCACATTCTTTTTGCTTTAGTTCTAAAGATCTATCCCTTGTTAAGATATTTATTTATCTACTCTTTTATTGCTAATTGCATTTTTGAATATTTGATCATGAAAAAATATCGTTTCGTGCTTAAAGTGTTTGTATTTTGCAAGTTTAACAGAGTATTTTTACATAAACTTGCGCACAGGTCTTTAAATTACTTTTGAATCATTGATCAAATGTTTTTCATAAAAACTTAATTTCCCGCATCAACAAGAAAATATCAAAGTCTGCCATTCAAACAAATGTTTTACATTGAATTCCCTTTTCAAACTTTTAGTAACAAAAATTACAATTTGGTCCATTATATTAGCACATTCTATATTTTATTATTTTCTCTTATTGTACAGATATTGAGAAGAAGAGAATGTATTTAATTTCTTACATGTAACCGGCACAATCTGTTTTTTATACTGGTGCGTAAATACAAAACTATAGGAGCTACGAGGTCACAAAGTCGCACGCCTGATATTGCATAATTTTACTTTCTTCTTCTCTGTCTAGAACAAGTTAAAAAACCAAATAATCCTAACTCGGGAAAACCTCAAACTTTGAGCGCTGAACAGTTAGGGAATTATACTATTTCAAACAAATTAAAGCTTTTTTCTGCTGCTTTTGCAATAAATATAGTTTTAATGAGTGAATATATATATTTATGTTCCAATTTGTATTCAAAAATTGAATGATATCATTACGACCCACCACCAAATTTTCATCTCCAAGCTTTACCCCATCATTTTCCCCCTCTTCTTTTCACATCTAGCTCCTCTTTCCCTTTCTCGTTTTTCTAAGAGCGACTTTTTTTAAGTTGAAAAATAGAGAATAGTTAGAGAGGGGGGGGGGGCGAAATCGGGATTGGCCCTTCCCTAGTTGCGCCTCTATATGTACTCTCCGCTTTTGATTATTTAGTTTTTGAGGCTACGGGAGCTTTTGTTTAACTGAAGGGTCCCTTTTACAGACGTAAAAATTCGAAGTAATCAAATTTAAGAAAACTTTATCATAAAGGTTCTTAGGCTAAAAGGGCGTAATTTTGTAAATCCAATGCAATGGATAAATATTTAAAAAATGACTTCCATCAACTTGTAAACTTGAGGTTGAGTTGTTTGACCAAATATTATGGAGTAGATATATTGAAGTATAAATATTTAGATCTCAAGCTGAAGAATACAAAATATAAAACATTTTATAGATTTGTTTGGATGTTTTCAGTTATCTAATATACAGCGTCAAACTGAAGTTATTTTCACGTTAAAAGGAGATTTTTAATCATGGCTCCTCTTATTTAAGAGCTTTAGAGAAGAAAAAAATGTATGTAACTAAACTAAGAAAAGGAACTGAGTTTTGGCCCCAATTTTGGTTTTTCAATTCCTTTTTTTTTTGCAACCTGATGGTGTTAACCTTTGATGTTTTAAACTATAATTATTTGATCTAAAATAATTCACATTTTGAAATATCTAAGACCTTTGACATTGAAATGCAAAGATATAGGGATAGGAAAATCAGAGTTTGTGACAAAAACTCAATTCCTTTGTTTTTCCTACACTTGTGCTTAATATAGAACTAGAAGAGCTATGAGGTAACAAGGTAGTACCAGTAAAGTTACATGCATTCGACCTTTTCTTCTCTATCCCTCATGGAACAAAGCTATTTTTATCGTATACTAAAGGAACAAATAGGAGGTTAATTTTTGACACCGCAACATTTTTTCCATATTTTAGGATTTTTTTCTTTCTCTGTATTATATCGGAATGCTTAAATGTTTGATCAATGAACAAATAAAAATCATATCCCTTTTTTTCATAGATTAATTTGGCTTTAAATTTGTAGAGTACCATCAGAGGGTTAATTTTATCCCAAATTTTTTAAAAATTTTGTGGCAAAATATTGTAAAATATTCTTAGTTTCTGAAGACATATTTTTCTCACATTGTTATTATAAGATGCAAATTATTTGGTCGCTAGATGTCTCTGCTCTCCATATTTCGAAAATTTTGCGTTGGAGAGACACTTAGCGGACAAAAATCGTCGTACATCGTGTGTAAAAATATTTCATTTTTTGCGAACACTCCCTTTGAAATGGTTGGGGTTGACTTTTATATGGAAAGCTCCAGGCAAAGCTGGTTACCCATACTAGTATATAATACCTTTTATAAATATTGTACTTTTTAGACTAATTTTACCTGTTTATTGTCATTTCTATATATGTATATTGTTTGATAAGCTTCGTGTAAAAAATCTTGATTTGTGTTGAATTTGTGCGAAAAAGCTTGATAAACAACTTTTGATTGATTGGTGGATTTTCCTGGAACTATTTGCCGCATTAACATTAGGAACTGTATTTTTATATTGAAAATAAATACTTCCACTTTATTTCAGCTAAAAATAATAAAGTTTTAAAAGTCAGTGTCTAGTTATTTTCAAAAAGGGGATACATTTTATAAACTTTATTGACCATCGTAAAATTGAAAATGCAACATTACTGTACAATTGACTTGTGCAAGCAGGGCTGAGCTAAAAACGGGATATTCTTAATCTAATGTACATACTTTTGATTTTCTTCTTTATCCTCTCTTTTTGGATATCCCTTCTGTATTAAAGTTCCGTTTGATAACAAATACAGATATGATGCTATATCGATTGGACTAGATATGAGGCTATATCGAGTGGACTAATTTTCGATTGAACTGAAGTCATCTATTCATAATTGCCGGCTTTTAGAGCATTTAAACAAATATCAATCTAACCATGTTAATATGAACTTATAGAGGACGTGAGAAAGTGTGTTCCTTTATGGAGCCACAGCTACGTTGGGAGCTCTGATAACCCGGCTTACTCTGAATTGGGCTTTACTGAAGAACCGGAGGACTGCAAGAACGGAGACAGTTCAGATGGAAAGACTCCTCACCA
This sequence comes from Eurytemora carolleeae, assembly GCF_000591075.1. Classification (NCBI taxonomy): domain Eukaryota; kingdom Metazoa; phylum Arthropoda; class Copepoda; order Calanoida; family Temoridae; genus Eurytemora; species Eurytemora carolleeae. The sequence continues at coordinate 64,494 of NW_019396803.1, read as the reverse complement.
ATGTCGAGAATCAGTAATGGTCAAAGTATCGTTGATCTGCGATAACCGATAGACTTCGACAATCCCCCCTCCGTTGATGTGAAGTATATTCTACCATGATGTGCAATTCTAATTCGTTATCTGTATTAATAATACTATTATCTTAACTATTTGTATATTGACCCAGCCGGGCTAGCCCGGTCAGTTCATTTTACCTGTTTATAAATAAAGTAGTTTAATATCATTTGTTGATTAGAACGGACGTATACAGAGCCTTGAGTGTTGGCTAGAGATAGAGAGCCTTAAGTTTTGGCTAGAGATTTAGTTAAATATGATCTCATTAGACTTTGAGTAAAGTAATCGTTATAGAATTAGCGTCTAGATTTGTTACACTCCTACCTTCACCAAACCAAACCTACTCCTACCATTACCAAACCAAACAAATTGAATTTTAACATTTTTAAATTCAAACAAATATGTAGTACATGCCTTGCTCTATAAAAGTCTTTCAGACTCGTATCAATCCAGGTACAATTCATCCCTCTTGTTGGTCTACGACGCATAATAACTAATAAGTACAATAACACTTTACTTTATCTGTACCAATGCTTTACTATCAATGTCCATCCAGACACGATTTATCTGAACCAATTCCTAATCTATGCCTATCTTTCAAGAATGTGATTTAGGACTCTTCACGTTTGCTAAACGAGGAACAATTTCCCTCTCACCGTAATGATTTTTCTGGGTTCTAGGTTACAGATTAAGTTTAATAGACGTAATTACAAGTTTTGGGTCGTTATATATCAACCTAGCTAAGCTAATTACAATACAGGTTTGACATAGTTATTTACAGATGTAACTAGATTAAGTTGACAGCAATACAAGAGTATTTATTGATAAAAGGATTTAGATTTACAGACACTGTACAACGTAATATATCTAGGGGTAACTATGGGATCTACTCCGGTATTTATTACAAATATAATAATTCATCAGCTTTGATTTTGACTTTGCTTATTTATAACTACCAAATGGATTAAACTACTTGAAATCCTGAAGAACCCAAAGTCATATACTCCCATCCCTCCATTCTTTCTACCTGTTTATTTTATCTTTACCCTGAAAGTTTTGTCTAAATTGTTTGTATCCCAAGCCCCCAACAATAAAGTCTTCTTAATACTTTCTCTAATTCTTCTAAATACTTTATAACTCGGCACACTAGGATTTATCCAACCCTGGAACTCAAATTATTATTTAAATAAACTATTTTCAACATTTTTTTTAGTTTTCCGGTAAAATGCAGGGTTAACAACAAAGGATAAAACTTTAACAACTTACTATCTGAAGGTTGAATTAGTTTGTTTGTTTAAACTAAAGTCTTCTTATGGTTAAATATTTAGATGATTTGAGAAAGAAAGAAACATGAAATGTCTAAAAGAAGGCTAAATGAATTCTTTATAATCGACTCTAAAGTTGTATCCTTTTGTTGTTAACCTTTAACCTGACATTTCTAATCGAGTTTTAAAAATCAGGAATTTTTCAAGAAATATTTGCTTCCATGAAATAAACCCCCTCTCTAAAGAGGTTTATACATGCTTTGTCCCCGCTCGACCCAAATGTTCACCAAGCACTATAAAAAGTCATAAATCAAATATATAGTGGATAAAGAGCAAAAAAGAAAGGAATTTATAAATAAAATACGCTGCGAAAAGATGACCAAATATTTGATAGTAAAAACAAACTTTTTTTCAAATTGTTTTTAAGTTTAGGCACGTCATTTCTTGTTTTTTAAACAAATTTTAAATGACCTGACTAAGCTTTTAAGCTTTGTCGGGTCATTTCTTGTTTTGTTTTTTCAACTGTTTTGAAGTTTAGGCAAGTCATTTCTTTGTTAAGTTAAGAAGTTTTAAGTTTAGGCAGGTCATTTCTTTGTTAAGTCAAGAAGTTTTAAGTTTAGGCAGGTCATTTCTTTGTTAAGTCAAGAAGTTTTAAGTTTAGGCAGGTCGTTTCTTTGTTGAGTCAAGAAGTTTTAGGTTTAAGCAGGTCATTTCTTTGTTGAGTCAAGAAGTTTTAGGTTTAAGCAGGTCATTTCTTGTTTGTTTTTTCAAGTTGTTTTTAAGTTTAGGCAGGCCATTTTTTGGTTTAGTCAAATAGATTTTCGATTGGAGCAGAACATATTTTCTCTTTAAGTTTATTTTTAATTTTTGACGAAATGAATAAAATTAATTATTATTCTTATTTATTTTATACACTTTGTTATTCTTTTAAATTTTAAGACAAAAAAAGTGTTTAAAGGCGTTTTTAAATTACTACCAAGATAATTGGTAGTCCATTGTTCAGAAAAAACATTTTTAACATTTAAAAAAATTAATTTTGTAAATTAGCTAGCTTTGATAAATTGTATTTAATACATTTGTTGATTTGATATTTGTAACAGGAAAAAAGATACCAAAATATGTTGATATTTCATAAAGAATGCATCTCCAGATACAATATGGCATGAACGTAAGGCAAGGAAAGTTTATTGCGGTCGTGTATACTCTGCATACATATTGAAACCAGTTCTCTTTGGGCGGAATTTGTAAACAAGAACAGATGCATCAGTGTTCGTTTAGTATCCGAGGAGGTTAAAAGCATTAAATTTTAAAAATTTTGATAATTCACATAATAGTTTCCTATGACCAGAATATTTCATCGACTTTTCATGTGAAAGATGGATCCCATTTCAGGCTTCGACATCCGGCTTATCTTCACATTACCGCCCAGAGACAGTAAACTGCAGTAAAAAAGATGTGTACACTTCTGAAATAACTTTCCTTGCTGTGCAATATGGTAAGATTTCGCCGCAAACAATTTGAACTTGGTAAATTTTAAACTCGTTAGCAAAAGCAACAAAATCAAGAAATTTTATAATGGTATGGGGTAAATTATGTGCGAATATATAAATAGCTCAAATCAGCAGTAAAAGTAAAATACTCCTCCTTCTTTTTAGTTTGCCGTATGTTGCAAATGAGAATGTTGCCAAAAACTTCTCAAAAGCTAAAGTTAAATACAAGTTGTAAAATGTTCATGACTATGGCTACAAAAAATTCGAATTGAGTGAGTTAGGTAATATGAACGGCCACGGCGTTTAGGAATTTCAAAATCTTGAAAATTCGTGCAACTTTTCATAGCAGCCTGGATCTACATTTGTTTAGTTTTTTCATATTGCGATGCTTTCAGGATTTATCAAAGCACTTCGTAATATATTACTATTAGGACTACTTTTGGAAATTTAAAACGATTTAAAATTTATTTTTAGTTCACTGAGTTGAGATGATGTTTTTTCTTCCTTTTTCCTTAAACCCCCCACCCCCTTCCACATTCCTTATTAGACACAGACGACTGCACAATTGTAATATTTGGTCAATTGTATCCAAACTAAGGAATAATAATAAATCTTTTTACAGATCAAATTATTCCTACATATTCGTGAAGAATAGTGGTTGATAAGAAGAAGAAAAAAAAACAGAGAAAACATACAAATATATATATTTATATCTATAAACATATCACTATCAGATATAAGCTTTTCTTTATCCCCCTAGATATATGGTATATATAGAAAAAGAGAAAATAGGATACAATGCATTCATTTTTAAGAAAAGATGGGGTATGAATGATTCTCAGGTATTTCGGGGATTCAATTGAACCAATTATATTTTATCTTTGCAAAACAAATCAATAAATGGTCACTGAATATGATCTGTTTAAAATTAGATTCTTATACTAAATCTCATATTCATAAGTTTAAGTATACCGTTGACACAGTTTTTTTTATCAATTTCTCGAAACAGGAACATTAGATATATAACTCATATAGGTCGCAATCAACTACTAACGTGTTCAGGTTTCAGCCTGAACCCCCTTCCATTTTCCTTAACAGCCCCTTTAAAGCATCCTTTCAATGCATGTTTTGATGTAGGTACAAATCAAATAATTTTACAATTAGCTTAAACATCCCTAATTATGTGAAACTAGCCAAAGTGTCCGGCGTGGCCATGGGAATTTAAAAAAAAGTTTGATTTTTTTTGTGATTTTTGAAAAAAAAATCGAATGTTTCCACGAGAGAACCCATTGGTTCTCTTCAGTCTAAAGTCGTCTTCCTATTCCATAGTTTTCTAGCTCTCACCCCGATGATTGTATAAATGAATGCAGCGTGAATATCCTACCCCAAGATCCTAGCTGGATACATACACCAATCCTTTATCTTACTGATTACTATTCTTATATTTATAAAAATTCTCAGTTGTATCCCCTGCCAGGTTTCCTTCAAACATTTTTCTTGTGTAATTATATCTACATTATAAAGCTCTTCGCTTATAAATATATATATATATAAACAATATTTATATGTTAGCTATAATTAAAAAAATATTTCCACTTGTAACGCCGCCACTTCAGCTAGTTTCTATAATAGTCATCCCAAATAAAGGAACTCAACTCAAATTTTATTTTTCCTAAATTTTTGAAACCTAATGGTGTGCAACTTTAATATTTTAAACTTATGACTATTTGATCGAACATAAAAATGTATGCTCAGTCGGTAAACTTATGATCGAAAGTTCTAGAGCGTTAAATTATTTAAGTATATGTAAACCGTTGTAGGCCCTGGCGCTTGTGGATATAGTTGCTCTGTTCAACTGGACCTATGTATCTACTATTGCTAGCGAAGGCAGCTATGGAGAAAGTGGAATAGAAGCTTTCCAGCAAGAAGCCAATAAACGAAATATATGTATCGCCGTTCAGGAAAAGGTACATTTTTTCTCTTTGTATATATTTTTAGCTGTTTTTTGGTTCATGGCTTGTATCCTATAAACGTCAAAATTATTGAATAGATGGAACCATATGTTTTAAATGACCTCACACGACCCAATAAAGGTTGAAATGCAAATTAATAGCTTAGAATGATTGTTAATTTCTCTAGAAATCTGCCAATTCAAACAGAAAAATCTGCAAAATTCAATTCTTTATAATGTAAAATACGATAAAAGCTAAAATAATTTCTAGGGAAGCCTAGCATAAATATTAATATAAAAACCAAAAGGTGTAGTTGTATGAAAGAGAAATACTTTAGAATTGGTTGGTTTGAATAACTTTATCAAGTTTCTCACAACTTCTACAAAAGTTTGAGCAAATGCCATTACAAATAGTAAATATTGAAAATCAACTCATTCTTAAAATTTATTAGAATTTGAATGTTGCATAGATATTAAAATTATGTTTTAGCAATCTTGATTTCTGCCTCTACATATTTATACAGTGTAAACTTGGGTTAGAAAAAACTAGAGAATATTCTTCTAAATTCTCGTAACAATATCTGAATAGGAACATCAGAATTATATTTAAACTAGGCTTTCAGAACGCTTCGTGTCCGTTTTCTGTTTAATTTGCATACATTGTAAAACAAAATTCAAAAAAAAGTTTGTGGATTTTTTCAAAAAAAACGTGGATTTTCCCTGGGTTCATGTGAGGTTCCATAAATTCAGCCGTTTTGACGTTTATTGGAAACAAACAGACAGATAGACAAACAGACACGCAAAGTATATATAAAGATTTACTGTATAAACAATATCAAGCAACGTTCTATTGAAAAAGCGGCAGGTCCGATACATAACGACGTTCAGAAAAGTATAAGATTTTATACTAGAAAAATTAGGACGCCATGATTTTCAGACGATGGTTTGAAGGGAATTCATCAAATATTATTTTGTTTTTTAAACAGAAAAAATTATAATTTTCTCCCGGTAGTGACTTTTCATCAAAAGATAAAATTAGCAAAGAATTACCGGAAAACTAAATATCCCTAAACGTTAAGCACGCAATTTAATGAAAAGGGTTAATTTTATGAAACTACTAAAACTTCAAGGTTGATGAACTAAGGCGTAAGATACAACCCAACAATCAATTGAACAGGATTGTAGATCTGATTTAAAGTGACCTTCAACTTTTTAGAGAATGGGTTGTCAAATTCACAACAGAACCCTTTAAATGAAATTGTCAGAATTTGCCCTTTTTCAATGTAATAAACGTCGAAGAACAGATGTTTAAACGGTACTATAATGTTGAGAATCGGATATACCACTCTTGAACGTGCCGGTTACTTAAATTTAGTCTACAGTCTCTTTAATTTGCCGTGTATAATATCATTTTGTAAGGAGGCCCCTTCTCTCATTGTTTAAATTTTTAAACAATGAAATTAGTTTTCATTTAAAGGGAGTGTTCCCATTGTTGAACACTTAAAAGGAAGAAACGGGCAAGCTGTAACGTAATTAACCTAATTCATTTGATGCCAATAAGACGTGTTCGCAATATGTAATTACTCAGTAGGAGCGCAAACTATTTTGTCCAATATCACGAGGTGTTATAATTCAAGGGGTGTCCTTGGAAAAGAGTTTTTTGCAATTATTCAATAAATCGGATGAAAAACAGGGAGAGCCAAAAAGATTAAGAAAAAAACTACTGAAAGCTAAGTCTATTGAAATTTACCATGCAGTATATATATATACTATATATATATAGTATATATATACAGAAGTCTTGTCAATAATATTGTCTTAAAAATAAGCACAGAGCACACATTGCAAGTGAATAGTTTTTTCATGATTATTGATTGACCCAAAGTAGCGAAAATACACGAAATTCATAATTAAACCGGTTTTCTCACTACTGAGCATTAGACAGAGAGTATTGGAACTTCTGGGATCTTCTTTGAGCTCTAAAACCGGATCAACTGTAAATGTAATCCTAAGTTAAAAAAAACTAGAAAGCTAAATATTGTATGTTAAAAAAAAAATAACAGTCCCTTTGAAGGACCAAATATCCTATTCATGGGGAATAATTATAATTTTTGTAGTAAAACAACTATAATAGATTATTCTAATATTTCTACCAACAATATAGACGTGCCTGTAAATATTATCATATTTAAGTTTTGTTACAATGCAAAGATTGATTTGATTTATCAAAAATACAGAGAGACCCAAACAACTGATGGATATGAAGACGACTCCAGTTATGATTTTGAATAGTCCAATAAACATATTTTACCGTTTTATGTGGCTCTCTTTATAAATAAATATTTATTAGTTAAAGTTTTTTTCACTGATTTATTCACGAAATTAAAAGAAAAATTTCAAAAATCGAACAATTAATGATTTTGATTTTGAAAAATTGAAGTATCAATTGAATTAACTGAAGAAAAAAATAATGTTATCGTGTGTTTTAACATTTGTTTGTTATATTTTTCTGCATTACATTTAAGATATTTTTTTTTGTTAAATAAAAAAGTGCAGTAGGTCCCCAGCTGGGCGGATCAGCTCAAGTTTGAGGAGATAATCTCTAATCTGCTGATGTTTATGAGTAGGTCCCTAGCTGGGCGGATCAGCTGAAGTTTGAAGAGATAATCTCTAATTTGCTGGTAAAGAGTGCCCGGGCTGTGGTACTCTTCACTAGAGCAGACGATGCCAGGTAATATTAATAGGGTCTGTTCTAAAAATTTAAGGGTTTTTTCTACTATTTAAAGGTTTTTTTGTTCTATACATAGGGTCTGTTTTTCTTTTTTAAGGGTCTGTTCTACTATTTAAAGGGTCTGTTCTACTATTTAAAGGGTATGTTCTACTATTTAAAGGGTTTGTTCTACTATTTAAAGTGTCTGTTCTACTATTTAAAGGGTATGTTGTACTATTTAAAGGGTATGTTGTACTATTTAAAGGGTCTGTTCTATTAATTAAAGGGTCTAACCAATTATTTAGAGGGTGTGTTCTAATATTTAAAGAGTCTGTTCTACTATTTAAAGGGTCTGTTCTACTATTTAAAGGGTATGCTGTACTATTTAAAGGGTCTGTTCTATTATTTAAAGGGTCTAATCAATTATTTAAAGGGTCTGTTCTACTATTTAAAGGGTATGTTGTACTATTTAAAGGGTCTGTTCTATTATTTAAAGGGTCTAATCAATTATTTAAAGGGTGTGTGTTCTACTATTTAAAGAGTCTGTTCTACTATTTAAAGGGTATGTTCTACTATTTAAAGGGTTTGTTCTACTATTTAAAGTGTCTGTTCTACTATTTAAAGGGTATGTTGTACTATTTAAAGGGTATGTTGTACTATTTAAAGGGTCTGTTCTATTAATTAAAGGGTCTAACCAATTATTTAGAGGGTGTGTTCTAATATTTNTCACTTGTCAGATTTTGATAAAATTTAGCTTTTTGGAAAGCCTTTGACATAAAAAAACGAGTTGCACAAGTTTTGCGAAAAAAAAATGCAAATTTTTCGCAAACAACCTGTCAAAGGAAATTTGCACATTTTTAGTTTTTCTTGATTAAAAATCAGGTTATTTAAAATTTTGCTAAATTTTTTGCATATTTAAAATGGCATGGTCAAAGGCTTTTCAAAAATGTATAATTTTTCATTTTTTGGACAAACTTTTTTTGCAAACAATTTTTACTATAAAACTGGATTTTGCGATAAATAATTCAATTTTTGCAAATTTCCATTTTTTTTTGCAGATTCTAAAAGTAGAGCACAAGAGCTTTCAAATGATGTATCATTTGTCATATTTGAACATCAAACATGGGATTTAGAGGGGGGGGTCAAATTGACCCCCCCCCCAGCATATCCTGGTTTTTAAGTGCCCTAGCAAAGATAGGGTTAAAGGGTCTGTTCTACTATTTAAAGGGTATGTTCTACTATTTAAAGAGTCTGTTATACTATTTAAAGGGTATGTTCTACTATTTAAAGAGTCTTTTCTACTATTTAAAGGGTATGTTCTACTATGTAAAGGGTCTGTTCTACTATTTAAAGGGTATGTTGTACTATTCATAGGGTTTGTTCTACTATTTAAAGGGTGTGTTCTACTATTTAAAGAGTCTGTTCTACTATTTAAAGGGTCTGTTCTACTATTTTAGAATACCATGTATCCAAACTGATGATTTTAAGTCCCAAAAAACAAGAACAGCTTATTTTGTTTTTAACTAAAGGGAAAAATTGCAAAAATGCCGTTTATAAAATGGTTTAAAACTTTTTTTATAAGAATGAGACGTAAAGGTGTTGTAGAGAATAGATTATTCTGCTTGGTTTTACAAATTAAAGCAGTAAAAAAATATTTTTGAAAAAAAAGAAATATTATTAATATTTTTTGTTGGTTCTTTTAAAGTTGGTATAAATGGAACTTATTTTAATCTGTAATTAATCTAGTTAGATACGTTACAACTATAATAAATCAAGTTAGATACGTTACAACTAGCTGTAATAAATCAAGTTAGATACGTTACAACTGTAATAAATCAAGTTAGATACGTTACAACTGTAATAAATCATGTTAGGTACGTTACAACTATAATAAATCAAGTTAGATACGTTACAACTGTAATACATCAAGTTAGATACGTTACAACTGTAATAAGTCAAGTTAGATACGTTACAACTGTAATAAATCAAGTTAGGTATACGTTACAACTGTAATACATCAAGTTAGATATGTTACAGCTATAATAAATCATGTTTGATACGTTACAACTGTAATAAATCAAATTAGATACGTTACAACGTAATACATCAAGTTAGATACGTTACAGCTATAATAAATCATGTTAGATACGTTACAACTGTAATAAATCAAGTTAGATATGTTACAACTGTAACTGCTGTCTGCAGATTACAGCGATCCAAAGGTTTTAAGCTCTGATGTAAAAATCAGCATTTTCCCATCACTCAATTTAAACTAAAGATAGAAACTAGTGCTTTATGGTTATGAGATGTCCAGGTTTAGGGCTTCAACAAACGTTAATTGTAGACCAAAGAGTTGCGACACTTCAAAATTAATTTGCACTCCCTTGCGCGCAAATGAATTTAAGTGCACAACATTCGTTAATATTTACGTGCAATAAAAATTCCGTTTAACTTCTTTATGTTATTGTTTCAGTTTCCTGAAAACATTCAATTTATACCAATTATGGCGAGCAGTTATGCTATTAATTGTAGCGCAATTCTGTTCAACTTAATTGAGTTTAAAAAAAAAGAATTCTTTTGAACCTTACTCACCTTTCAGTCTCAAATGGAAAGAAGTTTGAATTTAAACTTAATTTTTTTTATAATATACACATAGCATAAATTGGATTTCGGTAGAACAAACTTTCACGCAACATAATTCCGATCGTTGAAAGCCCAGTTTGGATCTATCTGCAAACTTCTGTTTGAAAATTAGGTTCAAAGGTTAACCAATGAAGCACTTAAAGTATAAGCTAAACAAATTATTCGGATTCATATCAAATTAATTTACAAATATTGGAAAAACATTAAAAAAATCTTTCTGTGACAATCTTAATTACGATATGCTTGAAGATATTTTAAACTTATATCCTATAAAGTATATTTACGCATAATTAATAAAGATTCATATCCATAATTCTAAGGAAAGAAATTTAGTGATCGCCACAAACTCTAATTTTCTAATCCCTATGTCTTTTCAATCAAATGTCGTAGTCCTAGAGTTTTATATCTAGCATTAAGATTTCTAAGGTTTACACTATCAGGTTGCAAAGATGGAGGGTTTACAAAACATGAGTTTGTGGCAAAAACTCAATTTCTCTAGTTAGGAATTTTTTTTTACAAAAAGAAAATGATTCCTCACCTGTATACTTGAATTTTCTATTCCACATATTTTCGCAACTCGATTAATCTCGATATTCTTTAAATTCTTCTTATTTCAAACTTGACGTTTTGATCTATAAGATTGAAAGGGAAGGCAACCCACACTCTTTTTATCTCCGACCTACAAATGCCGTCACGAAGTGGTGTTGGTGATAAACTTATCTTTCAATCATGCTGTGAAATATCTGGGTCGGACGCTATACGTTAAAGCACATGCCGCAGACACCATTTTGTGACGTCATTTGTGTGTCAGGTAAAACAAGTGTGGGTCGCCTTCCCCCTAATAAGGATTTATAATCTCAAATAGTAGTTGAAGGTATGCGACATCTGAGAACGCTTAGACTATATTTGATATTTTATAAAATAACAGATTTAGAGTTAAATATTTGGATACAATTGTATCAGTAAATCTGGTACTTGAAAATATTGGAAAATTTAGCCAATTTTGTTCAAAGAATTTTTTCAAGTGTCTTGGACGTCATAGTTGCGTACACTGATGGACGTCATAGTTGCGTACAGTGATGGACGTCATAGTTTCGTACAGTGATGGAAGTCATAGTTGCGTACAGTGATGGACGTCATAGTTGCGTACAGTGATGGATGTCATAGTTGCGTACAGTGATGGACGTCATAGCTGCGTACAGTGATGGACGTCATAGTTGGGTACAGTGATGGACGTCAAAGTTGCGTACAGTGATGGACGTCATAGTTGCGTACAATGATGGACGTCAAGTTGCGTACAGTGATGGACGTCATAGTTGCGTACAGTGATGGACGTCATAGTTGTGTACAATGATGGACGTCATAGTTGCGTACCGTGATGGACGTCATAGTTGCGTACAGTGATCTACAAAAAAATGTTTTTATTAACAAACGCTTAATCTAATTTGTTTAGGTTTTTTTATAAAATATTTTTTCTCCCAAATGTAAACTTTGTGATTTTTTTCTAAGTTCCACAAAATCTTAAAAGTTTTACAAATTTCAAAATTGTTTATTTCTTACGTTTGTGATTCTTAAACCATGGCGAATTTAGACTCTGACAGAAAATTTAATCAAACTTTTCCAAAATTCAGTTTTAAACATGAAACCTTCACAAGTTAACAAAATAGGTTTTTAAAATTCCAAAAAGCATAAAATTTCTAGAAAAAAAAACCAAATTATCTCCCATCACTATTCTTTACATACTTTTTAAAGTTACCTTTTAGTTTATACATAAGTTTGAAAGCATTTTTCAATCATTCACAAATCGTAAATTCAAAATTCTGGCCATTTGTTAATGCACTAACTATATGGATGTTTGTTTTAATATTATTCAGCGCAGGAAAATCATAAATATTGGCGAGGAGGAGAGGAGGGGGGGGGGATTTTATCCTTCCCCCCCCTCGCTTCCTTTCTGTGTGTATCCTTTGTTCAGAATGCAGCTACGTTTTAAATTGAAATTTCAAGGGTTGAAGGGAGCTTAACCAAAATTAAGATATGGAAAGGTTTAGTTTTTATAGATCCTAACACTAAAAATGATCCAAATGTATATCGAGATGAAGCAATCGTGATTATGAATATAAAACAAGTCTGTTCCCAGCTGGTCTGTTTATTTCAGGGGTCTCCTCTCTGCTGCTAAATCTCTAGGACGGGAGAATGATTTCTACTGGATCGCTAGTGATGGTTGGGGGAAACAACAACAAGTTATAGAAGGTGATCAATCCGATCAATCTTACCCCCCCCCCTCCCCTCCTCTCCTTTTTTAAATACAAAGCTGAAGTGCCCCTCCATTTAAAGAGCTGGGCATGCCACAAACCCGAATTCCAAATGAACCCTTGAAACCTCTATGTTATCAATGATGTGGAAAATATCCCCCAAACCATTCATTATATAAAAGATACAAAGGAATTGAGTCTTTCCCACAACCTTCAATTTTCTAATCCCTATATTTGTGCAACTTGATGGTGTAAACCTTTGATATTTCAAAATTAGATTATTTAATATTCCAGAATTCAGAGTCTGAAAAATCTAAGGTCTACGACATTTGGTTGCAATTGTGATTATTGTGATTATAAAATCAGAGTTTGTGGCAAAGACTCAATTTCTTTTTTAACGAAAGCACTGATAAGAATTAACAGCTACATTTCGTTTCGTTAATTTTCAACGATTAACAATTTTTTTTTTTAAATGTTTGAACGTGTCCAGCTCTATAGTCAGAAGTTTATGGGTTGATATCTACAAAATCCTCTCGATTTTTTATAATATGGAAAAATATATTTTATTCTAGAATTGAACATTTTACGACTTGTTTTTTGTTTTTCTTGCACTAAAAGTTAAATTACAAAATTATATCTATTTTGGAAAAACAATGTTAAATAACAAGGTTTTGTAACTAACCAAGGTTTTGTGACTAACCAAGTTAGCTAACTAAGAATATGTACTTTAAATTTTGTACTTTTGTGGTTTCGTAAAATTGGAAAAATATTAATGATTCATTTTAAGGAAAAAATAGAAAAAAGTTTATAGCTGTAATTGAAAAATTGATTTATTATTTATTAAATTATTGGTTAAACAATCAATTCATAATTAATGATTAATTTTCATAAGTTTATTTATTAATTAATTTACGAATTTATTGATTGATTAAATAAATAATTGATTAGATTGATTGATTAGTTGATTGATTGACTAATTGATTGATTGACTAATTGATTGATTGATTAATCAGGACTTGAGGATGCCGCAGCTGGAGCTATTACAGTAGAGCTAGAGTCTAAACTCATTCCAGAGTTTGATGAATATATGTTTAATCTCAACCCGGAGAAAAATACTAGGTATAAAATCATAATACGTTGAATCTCAAACCGGAGATAAAAATGATGCAGGTAGAAAATCATAATATGTTTAATCTCAACCCAGAGAGAAATACTATGTAGAAAATCATAATATGTTTAATCTCAACCCGGAGAAAAATACTAGGTATAAAATCATTATATGTTATATCTCACCTTGAGATAAATATTTGGTATAAAATCATAATATGTTTAATCTCAACCTTGAGATAAATACTTGGTATAAAATCATAATATGTTTAATTTCAACCCGGAGATAAATACTTAGTATAAAATCATAATATGTTTAATTTCAACCCGGAGATAAATACTAGGTATAAAATCATAATATGTTTTATCTCAACCCGGAGAAAAATACTAGGTATGAAATCATAATATGTTTAATCTCAACCCGGAGATAAATACTAGGTATAAAATCATAATATGTTTAATCTCAACCTGGAGATAAATACAGGTAGGAAATTAGAGGCTAAAACTTTTGGATTTTAAATCTATTTATAACGCACTCAATCGCTTCCCCTTCCCCAGATAGACAGAGCAACCCATTTCTTTGGATCAAGATAAACATTAAAATCTTTCAATTTTAAAGTTTACTCTTTGAATAATAAAATTGAGTTCAGTCGATCTAACCAAAAGTGTTTTATTGTGACGACAATCAAAATTTCGATAAAAAGTCATGAAGTCTTAACAAAATTTACTGCATGTTTTTAGGCATGGTAGGTATTCCCCATCGAGATATTAGTAATAGAGGGGGCATCTGGAATTTTAGACTTCTTCTTGTACAGCCACTGTACACAATGACCCGATCAGAAATTCTACCTGGGGGGGATCATAATTCGTAGATCAGTGTTTTAAGACATTATTGTTTGAAAGTGAAGCCTACAATATTCAAGCAAAGAAAACAAGCCCATATGATTTTTGTATAAAAATGGACATGACGAATAGAGAAAAAAAATCCTTCTCCTTAATAACATCTTGTTTCTTATCAAATTCTTTACTTCTGAAATCTACATTGTACATTAACTTTTTGGGATATAGGTTTCTGACTTTTAGAATAAAAAGCAATTCTGAACTAATAATAGATCTAAATTAGGTTAGACTTAATTTTAAAGTTATTGAAGAACTGAAAACTGTTAAAATATTTATTTTACATAAATGAACTTAAAGGGAGTGTTCGCGAAAAATGAAAGGGGGTATGGGCTTAATGCGATAAAAAAGCGCTTTTGATTGCTACTAATCTTACTTCTATTTGTTGCGTCTATAAGGAGAAAATTATTAAAGACGTCCTACACCGAATAACTTAGCGGCCTTACAAATTGAGAAAATTGCAACATACTACTTAGACTGTAAAAAAATCAATTTAATTTCAAACAAATCATTCAGATATTACAGCCTATAGTCATCGATTATCTTTAGCCACATTTGTATATAGTTTATATTTTATAATGTTTTTTAATTAATTTAAATCTCTTGTCCCTTGCGCAACTATCTAAGTATGCCGCACACCACTCACAATTTTCGAAATCCGTTGAAAACGTTTTCTAAAAAAATAAAACATTATAAAATATAAACTATATACAAATGTGGCGAAAGATAATCGATGACTATAGGTTGTAATATCAAAATGATTTGTTTGAAATTAAATTGATTTTTTTACAGTCTAAGTAGTATGTTGCAATTTTCTCAATTTGTATGGCCGCTAAGTTATTCGGTGTGAGACGTCAATGTATATTGTACACCGCATGCAATCTAGACCTCAGATATTCATATATCCAACCCTAGAGCAACTCAGATAAGATTAAGAGTTAACCCTATCACTGATGGGGGGGGGGGGGGGGGGGGGGGGGCGGGGGATTTCTATTAAAGCATAGGACGTATAGTATGGATCAATATTAATAATTTATTCATTTTTCCACGAAAACGCGTTTTATAACTTTCCTTGAGATTAGTTCTAGAACAAAGTTCATAAATTAAACTTGACAAAATAATAACTTCTACAATTGACATATATATAGTTATAGTATGTTCTCAAAACAAGAAATCAAAATTCATTTTTGAATAAATTATGCAAATTCAAACAAAACCAGGAATAGGGAAAATCTAAATGTATAGGGAACCTATTAAGAACAGAAAAAACTTTGTTTACAAAAGTGCTTAACCTTGTTTATAACTGGGGTTTCCTGGAAATATTTTCTTTGTTTACATTTCTAGTTTGTTTTTATAGATTTGTTAAAACTTTAAACTCTTACAAAAGGTACAAAGGTTTTAGGTTCCAAAATTTTTCACTCTCAAAATTCACGGTTCGGATTTTTCAAAAAATAGCGTAGTTTTGATTATGGTTATTTTAATTTTATTTTGATTATGATTTTTTAAAAAGAAATCAAGGTTTTAAAATTTTAATAGACTAAATTTTTAAAAATTCTACCATCTCAATCGTAACATCGAACTATCGACACCAATAAAAATTACGAGCATTTTATTCGAAATTATTAACTGATGTTGGGGTTATTTATCAAATCTTAACATCCTTAACATTCTTCGTAAAAAAATATTACATTCTGAAATTTAATTTTGTATTTAGCTTTACCTCAAATATCGAACCGAGCCGATTGGGTCTAAATATTTTTTTTTTGCAATTTACATGACTCAAGGAAAGTTTTTGGCCGCTTAAAAGCGACAAATTTGGTCTTTTTTAAATTTTGGAAATCTCTATCATTGCAGACAGTAGACCCGCAAGATTTTGAGTTTTAAAATAACAAAGAAAATTGGCCGTTTAAAAAGCAAATTAAACACTAAAATTGTTGTTAGAATATTGGCGGGACGTGCCCTAAAAACCTAGTACAAAAAAACCAGATATATAAAAGCCTCTAAAAAGTAAAAAGTCTATCTCCCTTGAATGTTTTTCAAAACGAGGAATGTAGATTGCACTTGTTTAATTTAATTTTAAATTTAGGAATCCATGGTTTCTCCACTACTGGCAAATTATTACAGGTAACATTATTTTTCTCCTTCGATATCTCAGTTTTTAAAAAAATTTTTGATTGATTTATCATAGGTATCGAAACCTTTATTTTAAAACAATGGCATCACACTCGTTCTCAACAAACTACTTAGGGCAAAATAACTTTTCAGAGGTTGTGTTCAAAACAGTCTCTTGTTCAGGTTATGTTTAAAACAGTCCCTGTGTTCAGGTTGTGTTTTAAACAGTCCCTGTGTTCAGGTTGTGTTCAAAACAATCCCTGTGTTCAGGTTGTGTTCAAAACAGTCCCTGTGTTCAGGCTGTGTTCAAAACAAGCCCTGTGTTCAGGTTATGTTAAAAACAGTCCCTGTGTTCAGGTTGTGTTTAAAACAAGCCCTGTGATTAAGTTGTGTTCTAAACAGTCCCTGTGTTCAGGTTGTGTTCAAAACAATCACTGTATTCAGGTTGTGTTAAAAACAGTCCATTAGTTCAGATTGTGTTCTAAACAATCACTGTGTTCAGGTTGTGTTCTAAACAAGCCCTGTGTTTAGCTTGTGTTCTAAACAGTCCCTGTGTTCAGGTTGTGTTCAAAACAGTCCCTGTTTTAACATTGTGTTCTAAACAGTCCCTGTTTTAACATTGTGTTCTAAACAGTCCCTGTGTTCAGGTTGTGTTCAAAACAGTCCCTGTGTTCAGGTTATGTTTAAAACAATCCTTATTTTCTGGTTGTGTTCAAAACAATCTCTGTATTCAGGTTGTGTTCAAAACAATCCCAGGGTTCAGTTTGTGTTTAAAACAATGCCTGTTCTTAGGTTGTGTTCAAAACAGTCCTGTATTCAAGTTGTGTTCAAAACAATCCCTGTGTTTAGGTTTTGTTCAAAACAATCCTTGTGTTCAGGTTGCATTTTAAACAATCTCTTTGTTCAGATTTTGTTCAAAACTATCTCTGTGAACAGGTTGTATTGAAAACTGTCCCTGTATTCAGGTTGTGTTCAAAACAATCTCTGTGTTCAGGTTGTGTTCAAAACAATCTTTGTGTTCAGGTTGTGTTCAAAACTATTAACGTGTTCATGTTGTGTTCAAAACAATCTTTGTGTTCAGGTTGTGTTCAAAACTATTAACGTGTTCATGTTGTGTTCAAAACAATCTTTGTGTTCAGGTTGTGTTCAAAACTATTAACGTGTTCATGTTGTGTTCAAAACAGTCCCTGTGTTCAGGTTGTGTTCAAAAGAATGAGATGACTGCAGAAAATGAGGAGGATGGATTCAGTATCTGCACCCAGTTCGATTCTATAAGGAAATCAATCAATCAATTCATCTTCAACCGATTGATGAATTTAACAAGAAATAAACCAATTCTATAAAAATAACATTAATTAACTTTTAGAGAAAAATAAAAAAAAACATTATTAGCACAATAATTCTGTCTGCCTTTTTTTAACCTATGTTTGCGTTGGCTTATGTGTATTTCTGTATCCAATATCAATGTGACCCCAAAGTTAAATGTCTGAACACAAAACATTATATATCCGCCAGTTATAAGCTAGAAACAGAGGCATTTTTGCCCTCAGTAAACTATAAATTTTGGAGAAAATCACTGATATTCAACAACGAAATCACTGATATTCAACAACGAAATCGCTTTTTTGGCAGCAATCAAACTTTGGCTGCCAATGTTTTATTGGTTTTATTTAGAAATGTAATGCGGGCGGTATCTTTGCATTTGCAAAATTGCAAAATCTAAATTATTACTCTATAATTGTATTGTTTATACACTATACAAATATACAATGATCTGGTATAGATCTCCTGAACAATGTAATTGGTTAAACAAATTTTGGCTACTTAAAACCAAGGTTTTTTAAGGCCTTGCTCACGTTACTGGCCGAAAATTCTGCTTTAGACTATTACAAAACTATACTTAATGACATCTAACAAATTTTGCTTCAAAATATTTGGTATTTTCACAAAAATTAGATGCGTAACAAAATCCCTATTTTAAAAGATTTATTTTAGCAGGAGAGCATCCTCCTATAACTGATTAAAACAAATTTAGAATCTTATAACCGTGTCGCTATTTTTAGCACCTACACTGATTAATTTATTTGATAACTAGAGTTTTAATGTTGATTGTTTGAATTTAAAACCAATACTGCAGCCTATGACGTCATATAAATGTGTACAGAGCGTACACAATATTCGGATAAATTCCTAATGCCCTATCTTCTACTATTCTACCGTCTTTGATAATAATAATGATGATATGAAGATAGAAATATCTCAATAAATTGTTCTAAATTCCAAGGTTTATCTATAAACTACTTTCTGTTTTAGAGTTACTTAGCCCAGTTTTATTGTAAATATCCGCTAGGGCTGGACGTTGGTCCGTTACACTGACATCTACACTAGGATAATTCCTCATCATATTTTTAGAAAGCCTTGAACACCTTGACTTTAAAGCTTTGCAACCTTGGGCTTTTGTTTTATCTCACGAAGTCACTTATAATATTGTATAGCCCTGGGCATATTTATTTTAGAACACCAGCGTGTTGTTTTAGGAGTAATTGGCAAAATGCTGTTCGATTTTTGCTTGCAGTGGTTAACGAACAAACTAAAACGTTAAACGTCGACTCATGAACTGAACTAAATTGAATAAAATTTAACAAAATTTATCAAAATTGGAATTCAAAGTATGTTAAATCATAAAAACAATGTTGAAAAGAGAAGAAAAAATCACTTATAATCGAATATACGTATTTTTAGAGATGAACGCGATTAAACAATAACACAACTTTTACTTAAAGCATAACATATTTTTTTTCTTAAATTCATAAAGTTGATAGAAACACATTACAGACATAATAGTTCATACCAATAATAAAAAATGTCGTAAATGGAAAGTTATTTGATTACAAACAAATATTCTCTCCCTTCCACCAAACCTCTGATCAATCCAGCATTTTTGTTTGCCTGAACTATTTTGAAATTTGAGAAAAATTGATTTATTACAAAAATTCTTTGCAAAAAAATTCTACTGCTGATCGTATCGTGTTTTAGAATTTGATGATGCTTTTCTTTAACCAATATAAACATTTTACCCATTTATCTTATAGATGTCCCGTTACCATATGTTGAGCAAATAAAACATCTTGAATGCACGCTACAAACAGATAATTCATTTACTCGTGATATAAATCAGAAACGTGGACAGTTTATTGCTAAAATTCATTTTCTCAATCAAGAATTTTACTTTGCAGATTCAACAGTTTTGATTAAATTATATAACCTTTATGCAACGAATATATATGGATCCAATTTATGGAATTTATTTTTGAATGATGTGTTCAGAATTTATTCGTCTTGGAACACTGCAGTTAGATTTGTGTTTAAATTACCAAACACTTGACAGAGATATTTTATCGAACCACTGTCACAGTCATCTCATTTAATGACCATGCTCTGAAAGTAGATTTGTTTCATTCATTTATTCATTCGAAAATTCGTCAAAAATTTGTATCAGACTTTTGATAAATCTTTTAAAATTCGATCAAAGGCCAGTAACTGCAAAAAATCTGAGAAATATTGCAGACAAATGCAACAAAGATTTGAATCTTATCGACAAACGCATTGTAAAAAATTGTATGATATTTGAAGAAATACCCGTGAATTGATTGATTTTCTTGTGTGACAGGTCGAGTAAGCATTATGAACAAGATTCTAAAGTTCAGTTCGTAATAGATGCCGTCTATGCGTTTGCCCATGCTCTACAAAATATGAAAAATGTAAGTTGAAATAAAAATTCAATTATCATTAAAAAAAAACATAGAGACAGTAAACTTAGTCTAAAGGGATTGTAATTTCAAATGACCCTTCATGCAAAAATGGCAATACCCGATTCAAATTTGAATTATAAATTTTTGAAAATTAATTATTTTCAATTGTTGTTTCTCTAAAAAATTGACTTGCGCATTTCTACTGCAGGAATTAAGATTTATCACATTTAAACATTTGTATAACAAGAAAAACGACAATATCTTCCATATTATTGTTCATATGAATGTTGAAAGGGTACTGTTGTGAATCAAACATTGCAATCTTACAATTTAAAATTACCTTACAGCCCCTCTAAGTGGTTCTAATTGAGAGTGGGATGTTCTAAACACTACGGTATCGTAAACCTATATGTTTGAACCAGGTATCTGGAATAAATAACATATTTTGAAAACGAGGAAATATCTTGCAGTAAAGAGGTTCGTAAAGGATACCGTTGTGAGTGAGACATTCCTCTTTTTCTTCTTTAATGAAAGGTCAAGTGAAATTATGCCTATCTATACCCTGAACTCTATAAGTGAAATTATGCCTATCTATACCCTGTACTCTATGTTAATGTTAATTATTTCGATATTTTATCCTTTTTTTTTTTCTTTTTCATTCATTTACCATTATCCGTACATCCCTAGTGATTCTCCGAACCACTTAATGTATTTTTCCATTTTCATTTTCTCGATATTACATCTAAGCAAATGAAAATAAAGACTATAAAATAACTGAAGCACACCATGAAAAATCAACTTGTTTTGGGCAGAAAAAATCTTAGATAAATGTAGAAAACATCATGAAAACGTTTTTTCAAGTTAATTTTCATTTTTTATGTGTCGGATATTTCTAAAAAATTTTCGAAGCCCGATACCTTCGGTCTCAAACTATTAATTTCAATGTTGTCCCTAAAAAACATTTTTTTATTTATGTACACATCAATTCAATTTTGTGAAAAACAAAAAATTTCTAGACCTTATTACGGGCTAGTAAGATATACATTCTTTTCTATTTTAGCCTTGATCTTACAGAGATTTTTCTAACAATTAACTATTTCCTTATCACAAAGGAGTTTGTTCCAAAATGTCAATTGGTCCTTTAAGATATTTGTTTTCTTATCAAAGAGTTTGTCCTGACTATAACTGTATTTGTCCTAAAAATAACTTTGTCATTAAAATTTACTTTGTCCTAAATATTAACTTTGTCCTAAAGTTAAGTTTGTCTTCTAGGATCTGTGTCCTGACTATAATGGAGCTTGTCCTGCAATGAGAAGAATGGATGGAGGACAGTTCTACAAGGACTACTTGCTCAAAGTCAGCTTTACCGGTTAGTTTTACATTTAGTTTTAGTTTTCCTTAAAATGTAGCACGAAATGTTTTAACAGTTTTCAAATTTGAGAAATGCCTGCAAATACATGTAATTTTATTTGGAAGAAAACTATGGAAAAAAATCTTTCTAAAATATTGCATAGTGAAAATGTTTCGTAAATAATTCCCAAAAAGTAGAAATTAAAATAAAACAGTAAAAATGTGTAACCTTTTACAGTTTTAATTTTGAGGCGGATTATTTTTGTAATGTAAAAAAGCTAATTTTTTTCAGGCACGATTTTTTATTCTAATAAAAATTTTGAAAAATTATCAAGCCTTTTTAGGCATGTTCAAACCCCCAATTTAATCTTAGAATTTCAAACCCACCCTCGGAAAGTATTTTTCAAGGATCATAGCTTAAAGTCTGAAAAAAAGCAAGAAGATTTTTTAATTCCTTTATTTTTGCAACCCAATTTCGTATTATCTAGTTTGAAATATCAGAGATGTACACCATCAGGTTGCAAAAATATAGGGTTTAGAAATTTTACATAAAGGGAAAGACGCAATTACTCAGCCCAGCCCAAAATTATATTTCTAAAGTTGTACACACTACACAGTTTTACTTTATTATAGTTAGTCCAATTTTAAATATAAACTGCAATTTATACTTTCTGAAAATGAAAATTTGAAATGTATGTTTATTTAGATATTGGGAACAGTACCGTCAAATTTGATGAAAAGGGTGATGGACTTGCTAGGAACCTAATAAAATAAACAATTTCTACATTAAACTACCCCCCCTCTCTCCCCCCCCCCC
>NW_019396803.1:28388-41884 GCF_000591075.1 Eurytemora carolleeae | reverse complement strand
GCCCCCCCCCCCCATGGGGGAAAAGTAAATGTTTTCCCCTGTTCACCGAAATTCTCTGATTGAAAATAATATGATCTCTTATTTCTTATATTTTATATTAAAGACGAAACATAAGCTATTCATTTTTCAGATATAATATCATGTTTCTGGAAAGTTACAGTTTTTGGAATGTGACTTTACTGGCAAAAGGTTGTTTTTAAGCTTGTACAAGATACATGCAATGATGATTTATTTTATACAATATAATACAGTAAAGACGGTTATCACATTATGCAACATATACGTGTTTACATAAATATAAATAGCATGGAAACCCAGCTTTGACTCGAATTTCACTATAAAAGTCCCCCCCCCCCCAGTTTTAAAAAGAAAGAACATATCCAAAATTTAAATTTTAGGCCAATTAATCCAATAACTGTATACAGAAGAAGAAGATCTAAATTGCGTCATTATGGGTACAACTTTGTGACCTCGTAGCTTCTCTCTAGTTCGAATTCAACGTCATAGAAGATATCAATCTTACGTATAACGATGCAATTTATTTTAGTTTAAATTGGAAAAGTTATGATCGGACAGATCCAAACAAACAAACATAAATTTATAACTTTATATACCAAGAGAGGAACTTATGTGTCGTGAATCTTGAGATTAAGCTTTCCTCTCCACGTCATGCAGAAGTAAAAAAGGAGTTTTTTTACACAAACCCAAATTTTCTAATCCCTATATCTTTTCATCCTGATGTTGCAAACCTCTGATATTTCAAACTAAGAATATTACATCTAACATAATTTGAAATATTAAGGCTCTATAACGAATACGGTTTGCAGATATATATAGGAATTAAAAAATCTAAGTTTGTCGCGAAAACTCAATTCCTTTATAATTCCTGTTTAATATCCCGTGATGGTCGAATTCTCACATTTAAAAGTGACCACATTGGATATCGAGATCCAAACATTCAAGTTTAACGATATTCTTCCCTAAAGTTCCAACCTAAGAATATAGATTTTTAGATAAAATGTTTTATTTAATCTGGTTGATTAGATATATTATTTACAACTACCAGAGAAAACTTGGGGGAGCTGGATTCGACTATAAGGTATGTTTTTTACGCAATTTACGGGATTATATTCGACTATAAGGTATCTTTTTTACGCAATTTACGGTATTATATTCGACTATAAGGTATCTTTTTTACGCAATTTACGGGATTATATTCGACTATAAGGTATCTTTTTTACGCAATTTACGGGATTATATTCGACTATAAGGTATCTTTTTCACGCAATTTACGGGATTATATTCGACTATAAAGTATCTTTTTTACGCATATTACGGGATTATATTCGACTATAAGGTATCTTTTTTACGCAATTTTAGGGATTATATTCGACTATAAGGTATCTTTTTTACGCAATTTAAGGGATTATATTCGACTTTAATGTATCTTTTTTACGCAATTTACGGGATTATATTCGACTATAAGGTATCTTTTTTAAGCAATTTACGGGATTATATTCGACTATGAGATATTTTTTTCACGCAATTTACGGGATTATATTCGACTAGGAGGTATTTTTTTCACGCAATTTACGGGATTATATTCGACTATAAGGTATCTTTTTTACGCAATTTGAGGGATTATATAAACGTAATTTCAAGTAACCCTTCAAGTGAAGATTGCAACACCCGAATCCCCACGGTATCCTTGAAACCTTTCACTGATCAATAATGTCGTTTTCTTGGTTATTTGCATTTATCGAAGTTTGTAGTAATAGTTTAATCTTTTTTGAGGAAATCTTGCTCTCTCGTTTGTATTTCAAACTCAAAAGATTATTTTTCCTTCACTTTCATTAGTGATGTTTACTTCTAGGGTTTACTTAGTATATCTCTCTAAGTCTAGTTAAGTAGATATATATATATAATGTATATTGTACACCGCATGCAATCTAGACCTCAGATATTCATATATCCAACCCTAGAGCAACTCAGATAAGATTAAGAGTTAACCCTATCACTGATGGGGGGGGGGGGGCTGGGGGTGTGTCTGACAATTTTACCATCCATTCCCCACCAGCAATACTGGTTTTTAATTACCCCTTCATGCAGTAACGCTCTTAAGCAAAATTATCTATCAGAATTTTGCCAATTTCTCGTATAAAACAGAACTAGAAACATCAAGCAAGTTACAGTTTTAAAATGAACATGTCTTTAAGCTTTGTTAAAGCGGACCCAGGACCACATTTAATGAATAGCGAAAAGTAGTTAAAGCGGACCCAGGACCAGATTTAATGAATAGCGAAAAGTAGTTAGTGTGGACCCAGGACCAGATTTAATGAATAGCGAAAAGTAGTTAAAGCGGACCCAGGACCAGATTTAATGAATAGCGAAAAGTAGTTAAAGGTGTGGACCCAGGACCAGATTTAATGAATAGCGAAAAGTAGTTAAAGTGGACCCAGGACCAGATTTAATGAATAGCGAAAAGTAGTTAAAGCGGACCCAGGACCAGATTTAAATAATAGCGAAAAGTAGTTGAACCATATACCAGCCAGTTAAACCAGTTCTCTTGTAGTTCAGCTACTTTCCCTGCTTATTAAAAAAAACCATAGTTTTTTAACTGAACGAACGAATTTTTCAAAAGATAATGACTAAAACGACAGGGTATTTCTGAACAATTTTTAAAAAACTATCATTATTTTACTGATAAAAACGATTTTTTCCAACAAAATTTTGAAAAAAACGATAGTTCGAACGAATTTATTGAAAAAACGATGTTACTGAACGAACGATTTTACCAAACGATCATTTACTGAGAAAACGAACGAATTAGATGGAAAATTAACAATATTTTTTAGGACGAATGAAATAAATTATTTGAAAATACCCAGAAAAAAACGAACGAAATGGGTCATTTTCGAACGATGAACGAACAAAATGAAAAAAGCCGAACGCGCTTATCTCTTTTCAGCAGAAGGGATCGGAGTTGTTTACATTTTACTATGATGTAGTAGGACAGCTGAGGAACTAAGAGAGGCGGGGATTGCCGGAAGGGGGAGGGGGGTAACTTTTACCAATACTTGCAATTTTTTACCCCTCCCTGTAAATGCTTTTCAACAGAAGTTATTTATTTTCAGAATCATTTTCTTTGAGAATTCTAGAAATTGAGTGAAATGAGAAATTTGAAATGTCACCAACAATTTAACCCTGTGAATAGAATCCCAGGCAAACTTTAAACTTATTCCAAATATCTAAAAGAAATTACAAGGGTAAATATTTTCTAAGCATTATAACTCCCCTCTACCCCCCCCCCCCACGGTGAAATAATAAAAGATTAAAATTCACAAGGAAAGTGACCTCACCATTTTTGATTCGTTTTACCAAAAACCTCATTATTTTTCCCATAAAATCTTTTTTTGTCCAAAATAAAGCAAACAACCCCGTGGAGAAAAGGTTGCCGTTTTTTTAAATGGCGGGGTGATTTTCAATAAAACGTACACCCCTGATGATTTCTCTAAATATTTAATAGCAGGGTGGGTATGATTGTGTAAGCAAAATATAATTCAATGCAAATTGAACTATGGAGTGGGGAATAGTTATATATAGTTATAGTTTTATATTAGTTATATTCACAATGTTGTATACTAGATACACTATAGATTTGTATACTTCTTCTCCTTAGTTATATTCACAATGTTGTATACTAGATACACCATAGATTTGTATACTCCTTCTCCTTAGTTATATTCACAATGTTGTATACTAGATACACTATAGATTTGTATACTCCTTCTCCTTAGTTATATTCACAATGTTGTATACTAGATACACCATAGATTTGTATACTCCTTCTCCTTAGTTATATTCACAATGTTGTATACTAGATACACTATAGTTTTGTATACTTCTTCTCCTTAGTTATATTTACAATGTTGTATACTAGATACACTAAAGATTTGTATACTCCTTCTCCTTAGTTATATTCACAATGTTGTATACTAGATACACTATAGATTTGTACACTCCTTCTCCTTAGTTATATTCACAATGTTGTATACTAGATACACTATAGATTTGTGTACTACTTCTCCTTAGTTATATTCACAATGTTGTGTACTAGATACACTATAGATTTGTGTACTCCTTCTCCTTAGTTATATTCACAATGTTGTATACTTGATACGCTATAGATTTGTATGGTCCTTCTCCTTAGTTATATTCCCAATGTTGTGTACTAGATACACTTTAGATTTGTATACTCCTTCTCCTTTTTTATATTCACAATGTTGTATACTAGATACACTATAGATTTGTATACTCCTTCTCCTTAGTTATATTCACAATATTGTATACTAGATACACTATAGATTTGTAAACTTCTTCTCCTAAGTTATATTCACAATGTTGTATATTAGATACATTATAGATTTGTACACTCCTTCTCCTTAGTTATATTCACAATATTGTATACTAGATACACTATAGATTTGTATACTTCTTCTCCTAAGTTATATTCGCAATGTTGTATACTAGATACACAATAGATTAGTATACTTCTTCTCCTAAGTTATATTCACAATATTGTATACTAGATACACTATAGATTTGTATACTTCTTCTCCTAAGTTATATTCACAATATTGTATACTAGATACACTATAGATTTGTGTACTCCTTCTCCTTAGTTATATTCCCAATGTTGTATATTAGATGCACTATAGATTTGTATACTCCTTCTCCTTAGTTATATTCACAATGTTGTATGTTAGATGCACTATAGATTTGTACACTCCTTCTCCTTAGTTCTATTTACAATGTTGTATACTAGATACACTATAGATTTGTATGTTTGTTCTCCTTAGTTATATTTACAATGTTGTATATTAAATGCACTATAGATTTGTATACTCCTTCTCCTTAGTTATATTCACAATGTTGTATACTAGATACACCATAGATTTGTACACTCCTTCTCCTTAGTTATATTCACAATGTTGTATACTAGATACACTATGTATTTGTATACTCCTTCTCCTTAGTTATATTCACAATGTTGTATACTAGATACACTATAGATTTGTACACTCCTTCTCCTTAGTTATATTCACAATGTTGTAAACTAGATACACTATAGATTTGTATACTCCTTCTCCTTAGTTATATTCACAATATTGTATACTAGATACACTATAGATTTGAGTACTCCTTCTCCTTAGTTATATTCACAATGTTGTATATTTGATACACTATAGATTTGTATACTTCTTCTCCTTAGTTATATTCACAATGTTGTATATTAGATGCACTATAGATTTGTATACTTCTTCTCCTAAGTTATATTCACAATGTTGTATACTAGATACACTTTAGATTTGTATACTCCTTCTCCTTAGTTATATTCACAATGTTGTATACTAGATACACTATAGATTTGTGTAACATAAAAGTGTATTACACGAAGAGACAAAACCAAACATAACCTCAAAGATGTATTCTCTTCATAATCGAGGAATGAAAACTATAAAACTTTAATACACAAAATCCTTGCAAGCTTCTTGTTTTAATAACCATAGTTTGAATTGCAATAAAGATGCATAAGGAATCTGTATATTTAAAGGGTCTGTAAGCATAATTTTAAGTGACCCGCTATGCAAAGAGGACAATGCCCGATTCACAACGATACCTTTAAACCCTTTTACGGCTTATAGAGTAGAAAGATCTCTCTATTTGAACCTATTGAAACCCGCTTGAATTCCGCTAAAACGCCATGTACTCTTCGCGTTTATCCAAAGTAGATCGTTTTACGTTTACAGCGTTTCTAACAATCAGAGTTGTTTCTTTTACTCCCATTCATTGCAGTACAAATATATAAAGGCTCTGAGAAATTCCTAGGTTCAAATTTAGTTGAATAATTGTGAGAAAAAGAAAGTAATTTTCAACGATTCTCCTTTTACTCCGCGCATCCTTAAATCTATACATATTTAATAATGAAAGTTTAGCAAGAAATTAATTATTTAAGATTTCTGATACTCTAAAGAAGTTTAAACTTTTATATTCAAACCCCCACAAAGAAAACTGGAAATGGAAGCATTAAAGGAAAATATTGTAAATCTGCGCAAGCTAATAAACACATTAGAAAATAAAATTTATCATAAAATAATCAATTCCTAAAGGCAAAAACTGGGACTTTTTATTCATTATTGTGCAATGGACATCACGTAGATTCCGACTGCAATGAAAAATTCAACTTTAAAGTGTCGCATCACCTTAGCTTTTGATTTTACTCACTAACTTACTTACCTTTTTTGTGGCCTAAGAAATGTTCATTTCAAAACTGGAAAGGGCTTGTTTTTTCGGATTTGCCATTCTATGTTGCGCGCACATGCCCCGTAAAATTCCAAAACAGAGAGAGGGGGATTGAATTTTGTAGATCCAGAAATTAGTATTTATTTAAGGTTAGGTTAGGTTAAGACACTTTCTGGGACCAAGCGCTGCGGCTAGGACAGGCTAGGGGGCCGAGCGCTGCGGCCACATGTCTTACATTTAAGACCCCCCCCCCCAGCTGCCAGTCTCTACGCAGGCATCCCACAGATATTATTTTTCTGGATCTACAAAATTCAATCCCCCTCTCTTTGTTTTGGAATTTTATGGGGCCTACGCGCGCAACATAAAATGGCAAATGCCTTGTTTTTTCTTCACATTTTGAGGAGAGATTGGCAATAATGAAATATCTATGGTCTACGATATTGGGTTGCAAAGATATAATATAATATCAGAGTTTTTGGCAAAGACTCAACTCCTTAGCCTGAGAATTCATGCAACCTAATGTTTTCGCATGGCACTCTAAACTAAAGGGGTTAAAAAAAAAACACTAAACTTTTTTTTTTCTCCGGCTTAATCATTATCTAATTCATGTGAAAATAATATCATAATTTATTTAAGATTTCAGGAGTACATGGTTAGAAATTTAACGGATTTTGTCAACTCTGCTCTGAATAAATGCACTTTATCTTTTATGGATGAAATGCTTATCTGCAAAAACACATTAACAAAGCTGAAGGAGGTCCAGGACTTGCTTAAAATGGACAATAATCTATTCAAATGTGTTAACTATAAACTGACTGAAGCTCTAAAAAGCTCTGATACAAGTTCATGGCGGAGATGATATGACCTAACACCAATTTGGAGTATAAAACTACCAGTTCCTTCACTTCTTCTTCAACAAGGAGAACAGCTGCCGGGGACCATACTTATAATCTGATGGAACCATATTCTATTGCAAAAAGGAATGTACCTTACTATCCTAAAGCTTTTACTTGTGTAAATCAACTCTAACCGGGTTCATGAGGGCTCAGCTTGATAGCAGGACAAACTTGTAAACAGCCACCTCAACCAGCATTTTATACTGTCAGCAATAGCTTCGATACAAGTTCGGTTTACACCTAACAATATCCATGAAGTTTTAAAATGTCCGGCCTATTATTGAATATTTGGGCCGTAGTAAAAAAGAAGGTTGCCAAGGAAGAAATGTGAACTGAATGTCAACTGAAGCAGTGTTGTGAGACTGGGAAATCCCAGCCGGTTAGGCTGAGTAGCTCCATCATTAAGAGATAAAGAGCATTTATTAAGAACAGGGTTGACGAAATTCGATAACTTAAAGACAATGTGATATAGATTTCATTTTGATTGTGTAATAATTGAGCCTGTGAGAGAAAAAAGTATGAAGTTTTTGGTTTTATTTTTTACACCCTGACTATTTTAATCTATGTAGGTGATTGGGAAGTGGTTTAAGAATCTAGAGATGGAAGCTTCAGCAGTGGAATGGGGATCAGATATATCTAGATTGGGGGGAGAGTTTCTACCAGTATCCAGGTAAAGATTCAGCAGTAGAGGAGAGTTTCTACCGGAATCCAGGTATAAGATTCAGCAGAAGAGGAGAGTTTCTACCAGTATCCAGGTACAAGATTCAGCAGAAGAGGAGAGTTTCTACCGGAATCCAGGTATAAGATTCAGCAGAAGAGGAGAGTTTCTACCAGTATCCAGGTACAAGATTCAGCAGTAGAGGAGAGTTTCTACCAGTATCCAGGTACAAGATTCAGCAATAGAGGAGAGTTTCTACCAGTATCCAGGTACAAGATTCAGGAGTAGAGGAGAGTTTCTACCAGCATCCAGGTACAAGATTCCGCAGTAGAGGAGAGTTTCTACCAGTATCCAAGTACAAGATTTTGCAGTACAGGAGAGTTTCTACCAGTTTCCAGGTACAAGAGTCAGCAGTAGAGGAGAGTTTCTATCAGTATCCAGGTACAAGATTCAGCAGTAGAGGAGAGTTTCTACCAGTATCAAGGTACAAGATTCAGCAGTAGAGGAGAGTTTCTATCAGTATCTAGGTACAAGATTCAGCAGTAGAGGAGAGTTTCTACCAGTTTCCAGGAAAAAGATTTCGCAATAGATGAGAGTTTCTACCAGCATCCAGGTACAAGATTCACCAGTAGAGGAGAGTTTCTACCAGTATTAAGGTACAAGATTCATCAGTAGAGGAGAGTTTCTAACAGTATCCAGGTACAAGATTTAGCAGTATAGGAGAGTTTCTACCAGTTTCCGGGTACAAGATTCAGCAGTAGAGGAAAGTTTCTACCAGCATCCAGGTACAAGATTTCGCAATAGATGAGAGTTTCTACCAGTATCCAGGTACAAGATTCAGGAGTAGAGGAGAGTGTCTACCAGCATCCAGGTACAAGATTTCGCAGTAGAGGAGAGTTTCTACTAGTTTCTATGCATACAGGACTAAAAGAAGCGGTTCAGTGGTTTAGTGGTTCAATGGTTCAATGGTTTAATTAAATCAATGTTAAACCACCTTTTCATAAAATTTGGTCCAAAACAAACCCTTGTTGAAGAACAAACGTATTGAAATGGAATATTTTTAAAGGCGCTTTGTGTGTCACCCTTACACTGGTTACAAATTACAATAGTAATGACAAAAAGAAAACTGAATTTATTTCGTTAGACCTTCATAAGTAAATGTTTTTCAAATTAAAAATGATTAAACTTTAAAGGTTAAAATATATTGATGGTTGCGGTGCATTCGAGGAGATAATTTTTTATTTACAATTGGTTAAACTAAATTATTATTTGTTTGATTTCCTTTAAAGGTATTATTTTTACTTTAGATGCTCTGAACCCTGTGGGCCTGGAGCTGTGAAGAAAATGACAGAGGTAAATATAAATAATTAGAATTTTTAGTCAAACAGGGAAAGGTATTTTTTCTATTAATGAACAGTATTTCCCGTTAACTATCACATCGTTTACAGAAATTAACCAATGTATGGTTAAAACGCTTCGTTGAGAAATTTGAACGTTTATGTTCGTACAGGTAAAGCTTTTATATCAATATACTGTACACAGCTTTTATATGCTTTAATATCAATACAATGTACAGGTACAGCTTTTATATCAATACAATGTACAGGTACAGCTTTTATATCAATACAATGTACAGGTCACACTTTGAACGTTAAATGGAAAGCGTGCCTTAACAAATTTAAAATCCAACTCAACGCCCTCGAGCGCTAATGCACATGGACATGTCAAACCTACAGACCCTTTTTTGTAAATAAACCCTAAACAGGCTGGGGGAAGGGGGGCGTTTTGCGCCCCCTCTGTAGTTTTTTGTCCTAGCACTCTCATTTTTGACACTATCATCGTGAAATTTCGTGACTTTTCATGAAAAGTAATTTAAAGGATTTTTTGTTAAAACATATTTTTTTTAATTGACAGGGTGGAAAAAATTCCGGTTTATGAAAAAAAATATAAAATAGCCCATAACTTTTTTGTGACTAAAGCTACATATTTAAAAACTATATATTTGAAAAGCCCTTGGAAAATGCATGTAGAAACATGTGTCACACTTTGATATTTCTTTAAAACAAAAAAATATTTTAAAATTTTTTTGACCCTTTTTTAAGCATTTTTTCGACTTTTTTCCACCCTCCCTAGCACCCAAACTATTAAAGTTATCGGTCTAATCTTTTTTTCTTTGAGGTGGTCATGAAAAATTGGGCAATGAATATGCATTTCAACCCTATAATTATTCTTTAAGGCCTTTTTCTAGGGTGGTGGCGCCAAACGCCCTCCCCCCGGCTTTACATAGATTCAGACACCCCAGCCTTTATAGGGTTAAGCTAACGCATCAACGCGACCAACGCTTGACTTAACTATTTTAACTATGAAACTACCAAGTTTATTGCTATTTATATTTTATAGGTTTTACATTAAAAATACAATTTTATATTTGAACTTAAGCCAGGAAATATGGTTACCTATTCAAGTGATTCAAAACAACTCAAAACATTCTTCAATTTACATTTTACATAAATATTAATATTTTTACTTTTTCGATTAATTTTGTTTAAACTAATAGTGCTCTACAATCCTTCTTAACTTTGGATGTGATTGTTGAATGTATTTTCTTTATTTCTGAAAATAAACATTAAAGGACTTAAGTCTTTGCCACATACTCATGCTTTCCAATCCATACATCTTTGCAACCTAATGAAAAAACCATTGGTATTTTAAACTTCTTAAATTATTTGATATAACAGAATTCATATTTTGACATATCAAGGTCAGCGATATCGGGTTGAAAAGACATAGGGATCAGAGAATTACTGAGTTTGTGGCAAACATTTCATTTCCTTTTGAACAAAGTTTTGAGACAGCTGGTGGTTAAGTCTGAACAGTATTGATTTAATGGCGGGATATCGTGACAAATTCTATTTTTCAAAATATAACAAATCTCAGTAAATTCAAATCTGACATTAGACATTTGATTAAAAATCATACTAAATACTAAAAATTTGCAACCAGCACCAAATAGATTCGTGTACAATGGCAACGTAGATAGGGTTTCCATTCGCAAAACTTTTGCGCAATTTTTGCGGAACGAAACGCAATATTTTTCTTTCTTTGCGCATCAATTTTGCGCGAAAAAAAACAACAATTTGCGTAATCATTCGCAAAAGTCATTTCGCGCAAAATTGCCCTATTCCGCTTTTGCGAAACTCAAGTTTTGCGCAATTCCGTAACAAGAGTTTTGCGCAAATCCGCAATTTCGTAAAAATCAAACGGTTGGTGACGGTGTGTGTTTCTTAGAATTCAATTCTGGAAAAATCTTGTTTTGGAATGTCTTCCTTTTGGTCACTTTTACATAATTGACCAATGACAATTAAGAAGAGTTCAAATCTCACAATTTTCTATTTATCATTTTTTAGACATTTTTTGCAAACATTTTTAGTATATAACTGGATTTTGCGATAAAAAATTCAATTTTTGCAAATTTGCAAATTTTTTTGCAGATTCTAAAAGTAGAGCACAAGAGCTTTCCAATGATGTATCATTTGTCATATTTGGACATCAAACATGGGATTTAGAGGGGGGGGGGTCAAATTGACACCCCCTAGCAAATCCTGGTTTTCAAGTACCCCAGCAGAGATAGGGTTAGTAATAGTGATAATTTTAGAATAAATTGCTTACCTTACTGTAATATAATAAGTGCAATTTTATGTGTTCTTTATTTTCTGTTTTTACACTTTTTTATTCAATCTTGGAAAACATGTTAACCAATGTGAAAACAATTTAGTTTTCCTTGTTATATTTGACACTTGTGACGTCGTGTATATTTGGTCCATTTCTCTGTTGCCACCTATATGTACTTGATATTTTATTTAACAAGCACTAATTTTCTAAACCCTTTCATAGTGTAACCTTCAGTAGTCATGAAATCTAACGTGCAAATTGCTGTATTGGTGTAGTTTGACAAGGATTTAATTTTAGTTTGTGCCTTGATTGTGTCCTTGAATGGGAAACAAAATAAATAATTTTCAAATAAAAAAGTTTAAACTCAATGAAACGTAACTACACAAAAATGACTGAACAAATTTCGTTCTGTCGTGTCTAAAGTAACATTTTTTGTGGAAAAAAATTATTTTTGATCTTTTTCCAGGGTGAAACTTGCTGCTGGGTTTGCAACACGTGTTTAGATTATGAATATATGGTGGATGAATACACGTGTCAGGTGAGGTAACACATGGATTGTTACAAAAGTTTGTTTATGTTCCAAAACGTGTCAAAAATTAAATTAGTGATATGAACGAAAATGAAAAACCTTGCATTGTTTTGAAACTGTTTTTTTTTAAGTAAAGGATTTCTTAAAATTTAACTTTGGAGAAGTAATTGGTAATGATATTTTAATTATTTTCATGCTTTATGAGATTTAAGTGTTAAAATATTGGTTTGATTTTTATGTCTAGAATAAGAATATCTTTAAATACATAATTTGTACATGATCATAAGTTTATCATGTTCTGTCATTAAGTGGATATGCCAATCAATTGAATTGGAATTATAATCCGTGAAATCAAGAGAAAACGACCTAAATTGGAGATATTATCTTTATATTATCTTTATAATACCTTTATTTTAGGATTGTGGTGTAGGAAGATGGCCAATAGCAAACAAATCTGCTTGTTTTGACATTGAGGTATGGAATTCTTAATGAACTCACAAAAGATGAGACTGAAGAAACGATTGTGTACAAATTATTTAGTTTTAAAACTTGCAGTTTTGCATTGCTTCTTCCTTTTGCAAAATTAAATTTTTTGATATATATTATAAATAAATGACTTACTTTACTTACTTAATATTTAAAATTCGGTGATGATGAGGGACCAAACCTCTATATAGTAAAAAAAGTAGATGTTAGTTTCACATTTTTGAAAATATATTTCATTCTAGGTTGACCCTTGTCAGTTCTTGAAATTGTTTCTGTCACAAAGATTAAAAACAAACTCACTTACATACTTACTTACTAACTAACTTACTTACTTACTTACTTTATAACTTATGATAGACAAAGTTAATGTTGAAAAAAAATTTATATATTTTAAGGTCTTATCCTTTGTAGGTAACTATGTACTATCTCACAGTGTTTAAACAGGAATTACAGAGTTGTATAAATACATATATTACAGAGTTGTATAAATACATATATTACAGAGTTGTATAAATACATATATTACTCGTATAACAGAAATATTTAGAGAAAACACAAACATAATGAAAGTTAAGTCTCTCTCTCCCCCCCCCCCATTTATTTCACAGAGATCTATACAATTTTGAAAGGTTTTTGACCGTGTTGACTTTGAAGTGTCGTCGCAATGACTTGGGGTTTGGTTGTACCTCACCAACTCGATTTCATTGTTTGTAGCCTTAGACATGAACAATTTAAAACTACAATGTGAGAGTTTATTTAATTTAAAAGAAGTAATTGGCAAAATCCTGTTAGATATTTTGGTTAATGCAGTGAACTGACAATGCGTTTCAAAACATGGATTCATTATTTATTATTCTCTAATATCCTCTTGCTGTATATATATATATACCTATTTATCTTCTGCATTTTCTCATTCTTTTCAAGATTCTACGTATAGAACATTTTTTCAAAT